>NW_008350467.1:149356-209329 GCF_000622305.1 Nannospalax galili
TATGCTCATGGAGGACTGCTGGAGAGGCCCACCTCCCTATGCTCATGGAGGACTGCTGGAGAGGCCCACCTCCCTATGCTCATGGAGGACTGCTGGAGAGGCCCACCTCCCTATGCTCATGGAGGACTGCTGGAGAGGGCCACCTCCCTATGCTCATGGAGGAATGTTGGAGAGGCCCACCTCCCTATGCTCTTGGAGTTCTAGGTACTTCTTGTGGGGAAATAAATGCTACTGGGAACCTGCACCTGTAAGCAGTCAGAATTCACTGAGAAAGTGTGTTCTTCAGGGAAACCCTAGATTTCTATTTAGTAGTCTTATGATGTCAGACATCACTACTGATTTCATATAAAGAACACTGGAATATAACATATTCCTAAGTGCTAGATGCAAGTGAATTTTGTGGGCATACATCTTGGTCTACTTGGATCTGTGATACCAAACATCACAGCCATTTTGCTAACACTGACTTTCTTGGGAGCTTTCTCCAAGTGCTTTCTAAGGTGAAGTGTGTTTGTGTGGCTCTTAAGTACCCTGTCAAAGTAGAAATTCTTCCCCTTACTCAATAGGGACAATTTTAAGTACTGCATAATACTAAATAGAAATTATTCACATAGAACTTGAAGATGTCCTTACTACTGTCACTCCCCAAGTTAGGAACTCAAACAAAAAGATCTATCAAAGTATAATTAAATTCACTTATGTAGTTCTACCAGGAGACAGGACTGAGCAATCAATTGACAAAGGAAGGGTTCGATTAGCAGAGGGACACAGAAAGGAAATAAAATGCCAGACTTGGGTCTACATTGAATTGGTCAGAAAACAGTGCTTATGATGATCCAACTTTTGGTCTGTGCCTTGATCTCTCTTTCACTCTGTGCCGGTGTGTCAGAGATGATGGGAGTGGATAGGCTCCTGTACATTCCTGCCCACATAAGCATACTGTATGTGTCAGAAATCTGTCAATGGATGACATTTCAAAATCAGTGAGTACATCCATTTTTTCCTTACAAAGCAAAGCACACACACATTTATAGGTAGAGCTACCACAGCAAGAAGCCCACCTAGTTTAAGACCAGAGATAAAGCTGCCAAGGCATTTGTTTCCAAGAGGCCAGATTGAACACTTCCAGAGAACCCTTCTCTAAGGCTAGAAAAAGGCATATGAAAAAGAAAGAGAGGTCAGCCTACCTACGGCTCGGCAGAGAGGTATATAAAGGTGGTCACACCCTTTCTAGAGGGCTTCCTTCATTCCCTACAGAACACACACACACACACACACACACACACACACACACACGTTAAACTATTTGAATACTTCTCAAAATTCCTAAGATGAAAATAAATAAATGGCTACTTATGTTTCATACAACCAACCAAGGAATACATCTTAGAATTTCATCTGATCGTATTAACAACTTTCTCTTCTCTGTTTTTACTTTAAAATCAAAGACATCTCTTTTTCTTCACTGCAAAGACACTGAAGCACAATAAAAGGTGGGAAGACCAAGTGAATGTCACTCTCCACTAAAGAATCCCGAAAGCAACCAAACAACAGAGAAAACAGACACCACCAACTGCTTCTGCCTGTGAGGTGGTTTCCCATTTTTTGCTTTAATAAGGCAGTTCTGATGGCAAGGCTGTCCGCACTAGTCTTGTTTTTAAAAGCATTATCTATTTGTTCCTTTCTGTTTCATGGGGGGGGGATCACCACCATTTACTCTTTTACTTCTTCTTCATGATCTTGTGATTCCCATTTACATTTGATCTTGCTCCAGCATTCTGGTGATACAGGAGATAAGGGATCATGTTCAGAGCAGCAGAGACGACCTTCCAGTGCAGAGGGTACCAGAGCTCCCTTTCCATGACCTTTACAAAATGAGCGTGGGCAGAATTCACAAAAGGAGACTGCTGCACCGCTGCACTCATCACATCGATGCCACGGGCACTCCCACTTTCCTGACGTAGGAGTTGGAGGAGGAAAGCACCTGTTAGCACATGCCTTCATCACACGGGAAAAACCTCAAGACTCCATGTTCTTTGATTCACAACTACGTCCAACTCCAAACTTCAGTTAAACATACATCTAGTAGTGTTATTTCATACAGATATGAGCTTGTGGCCCAGACCCAGTACTGTAGTGCCAGCTACCCACCTGTGGGTAAGAAGCCCTCCCTTGCCATACAGGGTGTCCTGAATTCGCAGGGAAAGAGATACCTGACTAGCAAAATTGTTCTATTCAGCATTTCTCCTTTCACAGCTCTAAGGACAGCAGATCACATCCCGAGTTATGCATTAATAATAAAGACGGAATAGAACAGCTTGAAGGTCTAGCTTACCACATGGTGGCTGAGTCAGGTTAAGGCATAGGAGGTGGTACGCTTTGGGACAGTCTTTTTTGTCACACATGACCAGCTCTCCACCATCTCCACAATGAAAACAGTAATCTTCATGCATCTGCTTTGGTTCTGTTTTGAGCTTCCGTCTCTTCTGCTTTAACTTGGCGCTTTTGGCCTTCTCTTCAGCTGTTGAAGCACATGCAGACTGGCAAGGAAGAAGGACAGCAGCTTCAAGGTGCCAGACAATGCATGAAGCTTTACACAGAAAGGAGAGCACACCACCCAACTTCAAACTCATCTGCTGTACACGTCCTAGAAACACCAGTAGGGCTTATCCTAAACGATACTGTAACAAAAATAAGACTCTGTCTTCATTGGTTTTTCTGTGTTTTTTGGAAAGAGCTTACTGAGGAAGCAGTAGGCTAGGCAGGATCAGAGTACTGTTGCTGTCCACTGAGCTTTATCACTGGCTGCTTTTTTGTTGATGTTCACTGCAAATCCAAGCAGCTTTATTTAACTCATTACTGCTCAGACAAACCTGTTTTGTTCTTTTTTTTTTTTTTTTAAAGACAAGGTCTTACTCTAGCCTAGGCTGGCCTGGAATTCACAGCAGTTCTTCTGTTTCTGCCTCCCAAGTGCTGGGATTAGAGGTGTGAGTACCACGCCCAGGTAACAGTCACCATTTTAAAAGTGGATAATTCAGTGGGTCTACTACCAGACTTTACTAAAACAAGCTTTATTAGAAAGTCAGAATAGCAGGTTGAGTGTGACAGTGTATAACCTCAATCCTAGCACTCAAGAAGCAGAGACAGGTGGATCTTTTTGAGTTCACACACCAACTTTCAGGCTAGCTAGGGATACATTGTGAAACTGCCTGAAAAAAGAAAAAAAAAAAAAAGAAAAAAAAAGGGAGGGAGGGAGGACAGCAAGCTGGGTGTGGTACAAGCCTGTAATCTCAGCACTTGGAAGGTAAAGGGAAAAGAATGAAGAATTCAAGATCATCCTCAGCTTTACAGAATTCAAGGCCAGCCCAGGCTACATGAGCTCTTGTCTCAAAACCACTATCACAGAAAAAGAGCATTAAAACAAAATAAGTCAGAATGACTACACATCTGTAAACTCCACCAGGGACCTGCAAGCCAAAGCAAGTGCTTTTTGCCACTCTCTTCTTCAGACTGCCTTTAGCAAACTTCCATTCCGTCCCCTCTTGGTTTGGGGCACCCTCGTACAACTGACCTTTGGCCGTACTCCTAGAAAACCACTGCAGTTATCTGCCCCACAGTGGCATTCTGTTCTGCCGTTGCCCAGACAATCCAAGTTATAATTAAATGTTAACTCCATTCCTAAAACAAAAAGAGAAATCATTATTCACACTCGTCATGAGGAAGAGATACTGCCAGTACTTTCGTACTGAGACATAATTCTGTCATGAAGACTTTTCCCAGGCTGGTAGGATGCCTCAGCAGGTAAAAGTGCTTGCCGTGCAAGCCTGATGACCTGAGTTTGATCCTTGGATCCCATTCTGGAAGATGACCAACTCCTATAAGTTGTCATCTGACCTCCACATGAGCAAATGCACTTGTACATCATATACACATGTATGTAATAATAAAATTTTTAAAGAGAACTCTTCCCCCCCCCCGCCGTATTCCACTTCACTGAAAACAGTGATGGGAAAAATTGGGGTACATTGAGTAATAACACCACCACCCATAAACATGTATGACAATGCTAAATATCCTAAAAGAAGACATGCACTTTTACCAAAAAATGGCTGAAAATAATGTAATAAGGACTAAGAACCTGTGACCTATGATCAAGAAAAACAGCTTCTAATTTAGTTCTCTTTTCTAAATACTAATGCTTTACATTATGAACCAATGGAAGTTTACTGTATACATTGATGATCTAGGGATCCAAACCAAGGCCTCCTGAATATCCTTTCAGCCAGGCATGACCCACCCACAGAGCTCTAGAGAGCTTGAATTATTTTAGCTTCTGAATTGCTCTTACTACTTTTCTAAACTTAACAAAGAAACCAAATCTTGGTGAGTGGGGAAGGAAAATGAAAGCATTACAGCTGGCTTCTGAGGTTCTGAAGTCTAAACTGAAGAAAGGAGGGTTGTCTTTGAGAGTAGAAACAAGGCCACACAACAATTCAAACTAGCTGATGTTGACATAAGCTAATTCCTTTCTCCTTTCTTTTTGTTTTGGAAACAGGGTCTCCCTGTAGGCCCCAGCTGTCCTGGAATTCACCATGTAGACCAGACTGGCCTTGAACTCACAGAGATCCGCCTGCTTATGCCTCCCAAGTGCTGGGACTACAGGGGTGCATCATTACACCCGGCTTTCAAATATGTTTTAAAAAGAAAACAAGAGCTAGGACATCTGGTTATATTATATAGACAGCAGTATTTTAGAAAAGTAATGCACTAGGCTCTAGAAGTAATGTACTTTAGTTCAACAAAGAATCCTCTTGTGTCCTCTCATATAAAGGCTCTTGCTAGGTTTCTCTTCAGAATGGAGTTTTACGTCATTGGCAAATAATGCTCAGTTGAAAATATCATATGTTATCTTATTTGAGTAAATGCTCGGGTACCAACCCTTGAAGAATAATGCTCTTCCCTTAAAAAGACAGATTTTTTCGTCCCTAGGAAGGGACCCATAGGAGCAAGTTACACTTTTACCTGCAGGAATATCACAAAGAGCAAAAAGCCCAACTCGAACATCTCCGTTTACCGTCCACTTCTGTGTCTCACAGTTTGGATTACAACTGTGGTTCATGAAACGAGAATAATTTCCTTTTGGTCCAGCATCAATGATACGGTCCTTCAGGAAGGAAAAAAAAGGGTACCTTTGACATAAACTAAATACAGGTACGTTTAGAAACATCCAGTAAGTTAAGGGACCACAAAGCAGCATCATTATCAGCCTTGGGTTTTTTAAGTTTCCTTCTAGAAACAGAGCATAGAATAATTGCCATCATCACCATCTCTAGTAAACAGAAGACTAGCAGACCATATGTTCAAGTCCTCTCTCATTAAAAAGCTCTGAAGTTTCAAAGAACCGCTCACATCCTTTGTTGTCAGTTTTTCTTTACTGCTGAGCAAGAAGCAAAGCTGGTATAGAGTAGTCCAATTTAACCGTAAAGACGCAAAGAAGGGAACTGAGAGCACTTCCCGAAACGAAGGCATGGAGGCCGCTTGTCTACTATGCTAACCGAGGGGTATGCGTTCCCGTAGTTACCTACTACCTCCCCACTCACAGTGCAGCTCCACATACAGTAAGACACGGACACTCGGGCCCCTTGGATTGGAACGTGACAATCCAGATAAAGTCCAGAATGTCAAGCTGGCTGAACCAAGCCTGGTGAGGCTAGGATTCAAGAAGGCCGACTACAGCATACAACTGACAGTTCAACGTGCTCATGAACACACGAAAGCAACAACGTCAAACAATGACAGAAACAACACATTGGCAAAATACTTTTAAAATCATCTATTGGCCGGGCGTGGTGGCGCACACCTGTAGTCCCAGCACTCAGGAGGCAGAGGCAGGTGGATCTCTATGAGTTCAAGGCCAGCCTGGTCTACATAGTGAGTTCCAGGACAGCTGGGGCTACAGGGAGACCCTGCTTCAAAAAAAGACCAAAATAATAATAACAATAATAATAATAATCTATATCTTTTAATCAAACATCTGCCAGGTTTTGTTGTTTTTATGTTGTGTCTTGATTGTGCTGGGATCAAACCCACAGCCTCATATATGTTCAGCACATGTTCTACATTGAGCCATGACCTCAGCCCAAATGATATTCTGATTCTCTTAGAGACAGCCTGAAACAGAGAGAACACGGGTACTAATCTTGCACTCTTAAAGTATAATAAGGACATTCAACAAATTACTTAATTGAACTTGAAACTTGGTTGCTTGTCCTCTGCAAGGACTACTGTTAAAAAATAGATGAGATCATGGAGGCCATGTAATGTGCAAACATCTATCAGTCTTACAATTACATATGCTTTTTATTTGTTTTTGTTTTTTAATTTTATGTGCATGGGTGTACTGCCTGCATGTGTGTAAGTGCACCCGTCTCATGCAGTGCCCGTGGGGGTCAGAAGAAGGCATTGGATTCCCCTGGAACTAGAGTTATGGATAACTGGCCATATGTTAGCCACCATGTGGGTGCTGGGAATTGAACCTGGGTCCTCTGTAAGAGCAGTCAGTGCTCTTAACTGCTGAGCCATCTCTCTAGCTCCTCATTTGTTTTTATTGAAATGGGGTCCCACGCTGGCCTGTAACTTGCTTTGTAACTGAAGATGACCTTAAATTCCTGATCCTTCTGCCTCCACCTTCCAATGCTAGGATTACAGGATAAGCCACAATGTTTTATTAAACTAGGAGTTTTATTACCATTACTTTCCTAAGTCTTTTTTTTTTTGGTCTTTTTTTGAGACGGGGTCTCCCTGTAGCCCCAGCTGACCTGGAACTCACTATGTAGACCAGGCTGGCTTCGAACTCACAAGAGATCCATCTGCCTCTGCCTCCCAAGTGCTAGGATTAAAGGCATGCACCACCACACCTGGCTTCCTAAATCATTTTTATTTATTTCTTTTTCTCCCCCACCTCAAGTCATTTTTAAAAAGCTTAAATATACACCAGGTATGGTAGTGTATAGCTTTAATCTCAGGACTTGGAAGGCAGAGGCAGGGGGCTATCTATGAGATCGAAGCCAGCCTGTTCTACACGGTAAATTCCAGGTGGGCTGGGGCCATGGGAAACCCTGCTAAAAAAACCAAAACAAACAAAAACAACAATAGAAAAAGCTTAAATAAACAAAATAGTTTAGAGTTTTTGCTAAATCAGAAATTTCATGGTATTTCATAACTTAGAATCCCAGAGTTGATTCACTCCATCAGTGATAAACTAAGGGCCAGGTCTCCTAGTGACTAAGAGCTGGGATTAACATCCAGGGGCTCAAGTCTGAATATGTTCACCTTGTTTCTGGTTAGCATTTCTCTCTTGATGTAGTCTCATGACTATGGAGGGTTTCAATACGGTTCTTTTTGTAGTATGAGATAATAACAGATACTACACTGACTACTGAAAATCAGTATAATTTGCTTAGAGAAAATAAGAGAAACTGAGTTCAACATAAAATCATGAACCAAGCATAAAAAGTCCTTTTTTCTTACCAAAAAATAAAAGCAATTTTACCTTGGTAACAGTTAACATATAAAAATTAGTTACACTGTTCTCGTGGGCTCGCTTGATTCGAAGTCTGCATTCTTCTTCATCGATTAATTCACCAACATATTCATTTACAAATTCACCCTACAAAGAAGCATGTAATGTGGTACTTAAAATCAGTGTACTATGTTATAACACATTCCTTAACACCACATGTATGACTGATGAAAATTATTAACTAGAAAGACTTTTTTGAGGGTTGCAATTAGAGTCATTGCCTAGCATGTATAAGGCCCCGGGTTCAATCTCTAACACCACACAAATGGGGTGTGGTGGCAGATGCCATAAATCCAGTACTTGGGAGGTGTAAGCAGGAGTATCAAAAGTTCAAGGTCCTTCTCAGCTACATATGGAGTTCAAGGCCAACCTGGGCTACGTGAGACCCTGCCTTCAAAAAAACAAAACAAGGGGCTAGAGAGATGGCTTAGCAGTGGCTGCACCTGCAGAGGACCCAGGTTCAATTCCCAGCACCGACATGGCAACTAAAAACTTCGTAACTCCAGTTCCAGGGGAATCCGACATCCTCATCTCACCTCCGTGGATACTGCATGGCATGGGTGCACTTACATGCATGCAGGCACTATACTCATTACACATAAAAAATAATAAAGAAAATATTTAGCCGGGCATGGTGGTGCAGCACTTGGGAGGCAGAGGCAGGCAGATCTTTGTGAGTTCAAGGCCAGCGTGGCCTAGTTAGTTCCAGGCCAGCTGGGGCCCAGCTGGGGCTTCAGGGAAACCCTGTTGCAAAAAGATCAAAAAACTAAATAAGTAAATAAAATACTTTAAAAAACAAAAACAAAGCCGGGCGTGGTGGTCCACGCCTTTAATGAGGCAGAGGCAGGTCAATCATTGTGAGTTCAAGGCCAGCCTGGTCTACATAGTGAGTTCAGGTCAGCTGGGACTACAGGGAGACCCAGGCAAAAACAAAACAAAGAACAAAAACAAAACGAGTGGAGGGAGCGCAAGATGGTTTAGTACAGAAAAACTCTGACAATCTGAGTTTGACCCTAGGAATCCACGTGGTAGGAGAGCACAAGTTGTTCTCTGACTTCTATACCCACACCCTGGCACAGGACCCCTCCCCTCCCAGACAAGTAAGTGCAAAAGGCAAAAAGCAGAGCCGGAGGATGTTTGGCTCAATTGGTAAATTGTTAGTCTTGCAAATTTGAGGACCTGAGCTTGGATCCCCTGAATCCAGGTAAGTCAGGCATGATGACTGCCTGACATGCCAGTGATAATGGGGTGAGAGCCAAAGACCAGTGGGTCCCCAGAACTCACTGCCCTGCTGGCCTACTTGGAGAATGTCACAGTTAGCTTCAGCTGTCAACATGACACAAACCTAGAATTATCTGGGAAAAGGGACTCTCAACTGAAGATCTGCCTCAATCAGACTGGCCTGTGGCCATGTCTGTAAGGCATTTTCTTAACTGCTAATTGATGCAGGAGGGCCCAGTCCATCATGGGCAGTGCCATCCCTAGGCAGATGGGTCTGGATTGTATAAGAAAGCTAACTGAGCAAGTCAGGGATAGCAAGCTGGTAAGCAGCATTCCTTTGTTCATTTCTGCTTCAAGCTCCTGTCTGGTTTGAGTTCCCGCCTTGGCTTCCCTTGATGATAGACTGCCCTATTTAGTTAAACTAAACCCTTTCCTCCACAAGTTGCTTTTGGTTGTGGTATTTATCACAGAATAGAAAGAAAACTAGAACTGAGAAGTCTCAGACCTATCCCAAACAGTAGGCTAAAGGCATCAAGGTGCCTGAGGGACAACACCCGAGGTTGTCACCTGACATCTATACGCAGGAGCACACACATTTTCCTACAGCCGCACAAACATTAAACAAGACAAATCCTGAAAACAGAACTTCAACTCTAGAAATAAATGGTTTTTATTTATTCGTGGGCATTCAGGTAACACTGCTTTTCTTGTGCAAGTGCTTCAAATGGTCCCAGTCTGTTTTCCTTTCCTAGGCAATACTATTTCTATAGTTCAAATGGCACAGCATAGCATGTCACTGGATCTTGGGATAAAGCTAACTTCAACCTCTGAAGCCATTATCATCATAATCACAGACTTGGCTAAGAACTGGAAAAGACCCGAATCCTAAACAAAGAAGTTCCACTTTTCACTTTTTAAACTTTTTATTTTTAAGTAATTGTAGATATTTAGAGGAAGTTAGAAGAACAGCACAAAGTCTTAGTGCCACTCACTCTCTACAGACTTACAGCACATTAAAGCCCGAAAACCAACATTGGTACACAGACCTTAATCGGATCTCATTGGTTTTACACTCATCTCTTCTGCGTGTTTAGTTTTGTGTGATTTTATCAGGTACAGAATCCAGTAGCCACACATTCATGTTCAAGACTATTCTTCACCACAAGGATGTCTTGAGTTACTCCATTATCCTGTACCACGCCATCCTAACCCCTGGCAAACACTAGTCTGCTCTCTATCAGTACATGTCATTCAAGAATGCTCTTTAAGTGAATTTATAGAATATGCAACATTTTGAGACTGGCTTTAAAAAAAGATTTATTTTTATTTTATGTATATTAGTGCTTGCCTACATGTATGTATGTGCACTGCATAGGTGCCTGGTGCCCCAAGGAGGCCAGAAGAGGGTATCAGATCCCCGGGAACTGGAGTGGAATAAACTGCCAACCTACTGTCTAGGTAACTATCCTATTTACAATCCCACCACCAATGGCCAAAGAGATCCAGTTGGTCTACATTCTTGCCAGAATTTGGTATTGTCACTGTTCATTGTTTTAGCTGTTTTAAGTGATAAACTCACCTGAAATAAGAGTAAATATAAGATAGTTTTATATTTATAGTTACATAATTGCCCTTTCACCTTAAAAACACTGGTGATTCAGTCTAGGGCAACAGCATCATCTACACGATCTACCTGTATTACAAATACATCCCAGAGAATAAACATCTTGAGAAACAAGTATGTACGCCCTCACTTTTTACCAGATTTTTATCTCACTGCCCCTTGTGGCTCCACATACAAATTCTCCTCAGCTCTTCTCATAGCTCAAAAGTACTGACAGTACCAGGGATCCAGTCCTAGGCCCAAGCCCCATCACCTCTCCCAGACTGCTCAGACAGGCTCCTTTTAATCACGCTTTCTCCTTTCTCATGAAGCCTCCCTACTCTTTTGAACCTCAAACAGGACCGGTTCTCATGATGGCCCTCTCATCCACTTTCTGATGTTCCTGCCATTGTGGGATCTCTTCCTGAGAGTGTGGCAATGGTGATGGCATGCATGTGTTAATGTGACCTTCTTCCAATAAGACCCCAGTGTCTGTCTTGCTGAATGAAGTCCTCATGACTATGCTGGGAACTCCAGGTGGCTGGGGAGCCACTGGAGGCTAAGAGCCATTCCTGGTAACAGCAGGAAAACTCAGAAACATTCAGATCACAGCTACAAAGGACAGAGCTCCTTAACAACCATGCATTCTAGGAAGTAGGTCCTGCCACAGGAGGGGTGCAGGAAGAGAATCAAGGCCTGGCTGACATTTTGCAACTCTAACTGCAGAACTCAGATAAGCACTGCCTGGACCAGACCCATATAAATTATGAGATAATAAGACATGTATCATGGCTAAGTTGCTTTTTGCTATTGTTATTTTTGAGACAAGGGCTCACTCTTACTTAGCTCAGGCTAGCCTAGAACTCACTATATAGGCCAGGCAGTCTCAAATTACTATTTTTAAAAAATTTTTATTTTATGTATATGAGTGTTTTGCCTGAATGTATGAAAGTGCAACAGTGTCATGTAATGCCTGCTGAGGCCAGAAGAGGGTATCAGATTTCCTGGAATTGTTATACACGGTTGTTGTTAGCTACCATGTGGGTGTTGGGAACTGAACCTGGGTTCTCTGCAGGAACAGCCAGTGCTCTGAGCTACTGAGCCATCTCTCCAGGCCCTAGTCTCAAATTCTTGGTGATCCTCTTGCCTCAGCCTCTCAAGTGCTGAGATTACAGGTATGAGGCACCATGACCCAACTGTAAGTTGCTAACGTCTTGGTAATATTGTTACATAGCAACAAACGGAAAGCTAATATATCATGTCAGTCAAGTTGCCCTACATCCTCCAGTAGTTTCTCACCCACGGCCTACAGAACCCTCAGGACCTGGCCTTTGGCCACCCTCGTCCCTAGTCTCCTCCCTACCACTTGAGTTCCTCGCCACTCCTGTCCAGGCTCACTAGTTTGCTTCTGTTCCTGGAATGTGCTAAGGCCTTTGGACTTTTGTTTGGACTGTAATATTCTTCTTTATAATGCTGCATGGCTTTTTATATAATACACTCAGGTCAGATATCACCTTCTCGGGCTGCTCTTAGCCAATTAATCTACATAGCAGTCCCTGTCACTGCTGTCCACTATTACAGCTTTACTTCACAGCATTTAGTAGTACTCAACAATATACCGCTGGTTAATCTCTTTAACCTCTAGCAGGTGCACAAGAGTAAGGGCTTTGTGCCTCTTCTCTATTGCTTTTCAAGTACTTAGAATAGTACCTGACACATAGAAGAAGCTTAGTAAATATGTCCTGAATGAATGAATTTTATTTCAAGCATCTAACCTACAGAAATAGGTAGACACAGACACACAATGATGGCCTGAGAAAACAGTTCAGTCAGTAAAGTGTATGCTATGCAAGAATGAGAATCTGAGTTTGGATCCCTAGTACCTACATAAAAAGCCACATGTTGATGCTGAGTGTCTGTAACCCAGCACTGGAGAGTTCACTGGTCAGCCAGTCTACCCAATCAGCAAGTACCAGATTCAGTGACACACACTGTCACAAAAAATAAAGTGGAACGTGATCAAGGAAGATACCCGACATAAACCTCTGGTCTCCACATACATGTGTACATGTGCACCTGCACAAATATGTATACCTACACATGCATACAACACACATATATACACATACACAAAAGAAAGACAATGAAGAATGTTCATTATAGAATCTGTGTATTATATATAAATTCACTGGAGATAACCAGGCATGGTGGCACACATGTAATCTTCGCACTCAGGAGGCTGAGGAAGTAGGTTCATGGGAAACTCTGCCTCCTAAATAACTAGTTAACTAATTAACCAATTAATCAAAGTTAACTAGGCAAATTGATTAAGAATAGGCTAAGTAAATCATGGTATAGTTTATTAATTCTGTCATAGGCTATTCAAAGGAATGAGGTGAAATATTGATGTACTGCCATAGGAAAAAATAGTGTGATCATATTCATTGTTAGAAAAATCCTACAAATATAGAGTACACGAATAATATCTGTATGTGCACTCATGTTAATCACTGCATAGGAAAAGTTCTAAAAGACCTCAGAGAAGACCAAGATGAAGGAGGAGTTTCACTCTACTGTCTTTACTGTATTACATATTTTGAAATTATAACTACTGTTCTTAGTAACTATTTTTTCTTATAAATCTTCTAATTTAAAAAAATTACAAAGGGGACCCCCCCCAAGTAAAAAAAAAAAAGTCAAGAGAAAAACTCCCACTAGGTGTACTTCAATATACCTTTCAGTTCTCTACCAGCCAGTTCCAAGCAATGAAGGGTGGGGCTGAGAGATGGCTCAGTGGTATGGAAGTGCACCCATGTCTTGCAATGCCCATGAAGGTAAAAAAGGGTGTCAGATCCCCTGGAGCTGGAGTTAGGATGGTTGTTAGCCACCATATGGGTGCTGGGAAGTAAACCCAGCCAGTGCTGAGTCCTCTCTCCAGCCCCTTATTTTTAATTGTGTGTGTGTGTGTGTGTGTGTGTGTGTGTGTATCTAGGTGTGTACTTGAGTACAGGTGCTCACAAAGGTCAGAAGAGGGTGTTAGATCCCTTGCAATTGCAATTAGAGGCAGTTGGTGAGCTGTCTGATAGTTGGGAACCAAACTCAAGTCCTGTGTAAGAACAGGAAGCGCTCTTAAACCACTGAGCCATCTCTCTAGCCTCTAGTTAAGTTTTCAGTTTTGGCTTTGTTTGTTTCTTTGTTTTTTACAAGGGCCCCAGGAGATTATGAGGCATGCTAAAATTTGACTCACTATTTGAATAGTAGAATTTATTAGTGATTCTCATTTTCCTTTATGGCATCTGGATTTTAAATTATTTCTCCAATTGGCATATATTTCTTATGCTTAAAAAAAAAAAAAAAAAAAACTGGAAAAACTACCTCAAGGTATAAAAATGAAAATGATTTATGTGTCAAAGGTCTTACCTGTTTCCAGTGCTCTTGTACATATAACCTGAGACTGTGACAACCTTTAAACATGTGGAGCATGGATTATTATCATGTTTACTTCAGCAATGAGAAGTTTGGGCTTAGGGAGATTAGGTGACTTGGTTACTTTTTTCATGGCTAATCAATTATGAGGCTGGAGCAAAGTCCTGGATTTACTACTTTCTGTTCTAGTATATACTGATCTTTACTATTTTACCTTTACTGAGACGTTTATCCACCATAAAAAGAAACAACAAAAAAGATGTTTAAGTCACTTAATAAGTTAAAAAAAATATTTCAAATAGGAAAAAAAATCTCAATGCCCCTTTGTACGTGTGATCAAGACAGTCAATGGTTATGAACATTTTATTATTATTCTCTTCCCACATTATTTAACAAGTGCCATACTCTCAGTGTGAGAAGTTCCACATTTTTTACCATCAATACCTATGCATTTTATGCCTAGATTCAGGCACCCCTAGGAGGCACAGGCTCTGTCCCATCCACCCACCCCTAAAGAATCCTCCCTCCACCTCACGTTACCTTCTTAATGCTCCTTTTGGTCCTGAGACCCCAGCCTCTTCGCTCTGTTTTGATGACTTCTGCATCTGGATAGAGCCTCTTTGTGAAGCACTGGTTCTGACAGCGATCCCCGGCAGGGCACACCTGCGGGTGACACTCGTATTGCAACATTCTGTTCAGACACTCCGACTCTAAGCCACAAGGGTTTTCATCAGCAGGCTTGCAGTTACAGCGGGGAATCTCCGAAAGGTCAGCAACCTGGATCTGTACCTTTCCTATTACTTTATTAGCCTAGGAAACAAAATCACAATGAAAGGGGAACAGAAGGTGAGTGATCTATTAGCAATTTGAACCAAGACATCAAAAGCATCCATGTTGTTTATTGTAGTCCCTGCCAATGCCTTGTAACATGGCTCTGAGAAGAGCTCTTTATCTTTTCTCTCTCTTGGATAAATTCATAATACTAGCTTAAGTTTCTTTAATTAATTAATTAATTTATTTATTTATTTATTTATTTTTGTCTTTTTGAGATAGGGTCTCCCTGCAGCCCCAGCTAGCCTAGAACTCACTATGGAGACCAGGCTGGCCTCGAACTCACAGAGACCCGTCTGCTTCTGCCTCCCTAGTGCTGGGACTAAAGGCATGCGCCACCACACCTGGCCTTAGCTTAAGTTTCTTTAGTAGACAAAAATGTTGAAACTTGATGTGAATTTCCACTTATGTTGTTTGCCAGGGGTTAACAGAGATTTAACAACTGAAACTAAGAGAAATATGTGAGCTCCCTGGAGAAAGGGTGCTAAAGATCTATATTTTCATTTGTTTTCAGGATAATCTGGTAGAAAAAGAACAGAATTTCATAGACGCCATGGCACTCCCCATTGTGAATGGCTTGTCAAAGACCCACATCTCACAGCACCAGAGGTAGGGTACCCACTGATGCTCTGACAAAACCTCTTCATTTTATAGAAGAAAGGCTGATTGATAATCAGCAAATGTCTTTGCAAGTCAAAGGTCCTTTAACTACCAGGAGAGTGGGCATTTCATCTTGTCTGTCAAGTTTTCACCTTGATGTGTTTGTAAGGGGGAGGTTTCCTTGAGTTTTTTTCTATCTCCAGTGCTTCTTTACTTTCTCTTTGTGCTTTCAATTCCTGGAAACGTTTCGCTGCTTCTTCTAGTGCTGATAATGAGAACAAAGCAGACAATTATTAAGATATAAACACATACTGTCAGGAAAGCAATTTTATAGTATCTTCTAAATGTTCTGCATCCTGCCTGAAATTTGCTTTTTAAAATTATGTTCTGGAGAGCTAGGCACGGTGGTGCGCACTTTTAATCCCAGCACTTGGGAGGCAGAGGCAGGCAGATCTCTTGTAATATCAGGGCCATCCTAGTCTACAAAGTGCGTTCTAGGCCAGCTGGGGCTACAAAACCAAACTTCTCAAAAAGCTGGACGTGGTGGCGCACACCTTTAATCCCAGCATTCAGGAGGCAGAGGCAGGCGGATCTCTGTGAGTTCAAGGCCAGCCTGGTCTATATAGTGAGTTCCAGGCCAGCTGGGGCTACAGGGAGACCCTGTCTCAAAAAGACCAAAAAAAAACCAAAAACAAAACAAAAAAACCCACAACAAAAATATGCTCTGGAAATTACCATTTACCACCATTATAGAGTTAATAATAAATGTTCTGTGCATGTTGCTACCTCAGAGAAGAGGCCCTACATCAATGACTGAGACTTCCAAGTGGCACTAATAAGAGCACTCATTCACCTTGTCTTAGATTTAAATTAATTTGAAATTTGAGTCTTACCCAGAAAGCCAACTTGTTGCAAAGGTGGTAAGGCTCTTCCTGAGAAATCTTTTCTACTCTTCTGTGGCAAAGGAGCTTCACCTGATTAAAAGGACCACTCCCAGCAGAAACTTCATTTACAGAAAAGCTGATGAAGAAACTCCTCCCCGACACAGTACAGTCTACTATGCTCTCTGCATCTCAACCCCGGTCCTGATGTAACTTGGGGGTATGGATGAAGAATGCTAACAGCTGGTGCCTATTCTCTAGCAGCAGGAATGCCATGTGCAAAGCAGAGGATTCTGAGAAACCCACACTGGACTCCCAGTTCTGACTCACTGCAGGCATGGGCCAACTTACCTTTTTTGAAGGTCTTGTTAATACTAGTCTGTCCCTCAGCAAAGCTTTTGTCTCCTTCAACATAAGGGAACACTCTGCCTTGGTGAACCCAATAGTAGTCATGAGAACCAAAGAAGAACACAGGGAAGTCCCCCAAGTCATGTTTAAGGCCTTGGATGTTCAGTGGCACAGACCTGGGATTGCAGATCTCTGCTGGCCACCATCTGAAAACAAAAGCAAGTTTAGACCAAGAAAATGAGAGGGGGGGAAAAAAGACTGAACCTGCTACCCAGATCCAGTTGATTTTTTTGGTCTTTTTGAGACAGGGTCTTCTTGTAGCCTCAGTGGTCCTGGAACTCACTATGTAGACCAGGCTGGCCTTGATCTCACAGAGATCCACCTTCCTCTGCTTCCCAAGTGATGGGATTAAAGACGTGAGCCACCATGCCCAACACCAAACCCAGTTTTAATTGTAGGAAATTCATGTTTTTCCCACGGTTGACATATTTAATGTCTCTCCAGGTAGAGAAGATTATCTCTCAAGGAATGAAGGATTATTTCCATTAGTCAGGAAATTATTTGAGAATGAATCACTACCATAGTAAAGAATAAGTACCCCACGCAAATCAGCACGTTCTGAATCTAATCAACCAGAGCAAACGTCTCTTGATCAGCAGTTCCAAGTTTTATGTTAGTCAGCATTTTGTAATCATCCTAGTAAACACAGGATGAGGCAGAGTGGAAACCTGACTGTTCCCGAAGTCACCAAATGAAACCATCAGTAAGGAGTAACTGATCAGAACCTAGGCAAGAAAGGAACTGAAGTGTGACACCAAAAGTCAGAAGGAGGCTACCAAGCCTAGTGATCGTCACGTGGGCTTAGTTTATACAGCACCGATGTGAAAAGCAATATATGTATAATTTAATTTAATTTATAATATTCAGATAAAACCATTTATTTAACAAATCATTAAATTATTTAGAGAAAAAATTGACATGGTTGCATTCTCAGATTTGTGTTGTAGAACTTGAGTAATTGTCATCTGAAAGGTACTCTGCTGTCCATTTCAGAATTTAGAATGTAGGTAAGTATCCATGCTCAAATTGTGAAAACAAGCTGGGAGTGGTGGCGCACGCCTGTGGTCCCAGCACTCAGGAGGCAGAGGAAGGTGGATCTCTGTGAGTTCCAGGCTAGCCTGGTCTACACAGTGAGTTCCAGGCCAGCTATGGCTACAGGGAGACCCTGTCTCAAATTAAAAAAAAAAAAAAAGACAGAAAAACAAATTAAGACTTGCCATTTTACGTGATCAATATTTTTTTAACCACAAAACAGGCTAGTAGCAGTTACTCATTCCTACACCACTCTAAGTAGGTAAATATATGTGCATGACTGCTGTGCTCACTAAAGGCATGCTTTCTGTCAGGGGTGGCCCAAGGTCATCATATTTCCCCAGGGTAACAAAATATCAGAGCTACTAGTTATTGAAAATAAAAAGCTTCATGTGGTTCCACTGGGCCCAACTGGAAAGAAATACATTAACAATTAGTTCACAGGCTAGGAGTATTTCCAAACATAAAAGACGAATCTGGCCTAGATACAAAGTCTCACTGGGCTGTGAAATAGAGTATTGCTTTAGTTTTCTTAAAATATAGTGTGATTAAAATTTAGGTTTTGGGCTGGAGCGATAGCTCAGCAGTTAAGAACACTGGCTGCTCTCGCAGGTTCGATTCCCAGCACCCACATGGCAGCTAACAACTGTCTGCAACTCCAGTTTCGGGGAATCCAATGGCCTCTTCTGTCCTCCGTGGGTATTGCATGACATGGGTGCACTTACCTATATGCAGGCAATATATTCATACACATAAAAATAATACACCAGGCGTGGTGGCTCACACCTGTAATCCCAGCACTCGGGAGGCAGAGGCAGGCAGATCTCTGTGAGTTCAAGGCCAGCCTGGTCTACATAGTGAGTTCCAGGACAGCTGGGGCTACAGGGAGACCCTGTCTCAAAAAGACCAAATAATAATAATAATAATAATAATAATAATAATGATAATACATAATTTTTTTTTTAAATTTAGGTTTTAAAATTAAGTCAAAAGACATTTTCAAGCTGGGAATGGCACAAGGCTTATAACCCCAGTAGTCAGGAGACAAACATGTGCTTTCCAATATCATGAAGTTTTAAAAGGCAAAAGTCAAGCCAGGGGTAAGTTTGCTTTAAAAGTTAGTCTTATGGGGCTGGGAGATGGCAGCTCTTCCAGAGGACCCGAGTTTGGTTCCCAGCACCCACATGGTAACTAACAACTGTCTGAAATTCTAGTTCCAAAGGATCTGACACCCTCTTCTGGACTCCTAGGGCACTGATACACATGGTACACGTACATACACACAGGCAAAACAGTCATACACATGAAATAAAAATAAATAAAAACATTTTTTAAAAAGATTTATTTAGTTTATGTGTATGTTCTGGCTCAGCTGCTGAGCCATTACTCCAGCCCCTAGACCTATACTTTTAAAAACTTTCATAAGCAGATGGTTCAATGGGTAAAGGCACTTGGCACCAAGTCTGATAACCTAGGTTCAATCTAAGGTACCCACATGGTAGGAGATAACTGACTCCCAAAAGTTGCTTTCTCTCTCTCTCTCTCTCTCTCTCTCTCTCTCTCTCTCTCTCTCTCTCTCTCTGTTGTATATGAGGTGGGAACACAAAATAAATGTAATAAAAATTTTAAGTTGTACAAAACCAGGTACAGTGGCTCTTACTGTAAGTCCTAGCTACATGAGAGACTAAAGCAGGAGGGTCACTTAAGCCAGGTGCTCAGGATTAGCCCAGGCAACACAGGAAGACTGTATCCTATGCTCCGTTAGAAAAAGAAATGGTATAAATGTAGAAGCACAATGCTTATATTTAGCATGTCTTTAAACTCAACTGTACATTACACATACATTCCCAGGTTATTGTATAGATCTTTGTCTTCTTACAGGCCTCCTGTTAGTTCTTAATATGGTCACACTATAATTCACTTGACAAATACCCTACTAACTTAACATTTAGGTTATTTCAACTCTTTCAACTAGAAATAACATTGTAACAAGCGTGCCAATAAATATATTTTTTCCTGACTATTCTTTTTCTTGTTTTTTAAAGACAGGGTCTCACTACAAAGCCTGGGCCAACCACTAACTCAAGATACTCCTGCCTCCAATCATAGGCACAAACCTCTATGCCTAGCTTATGCAGTATTTTTAAAATGAATTTCTTGAAGTGTAAGTGTTGTTGTCACAATTTTTACCTTATTTATTGATTGATTGATTGATCTGTGTGTGTGTGTGTGTGTGCATGCACGTGTGCACATATGTGGGAGGTTGTTACACCTTATGGGACTCAAGTCTCTCGTAACACAAGTGGATCGTGAGGACTGAATTGAAGTCATCAAGTTTGGCCTTTAGCCACACAGAACTGTCTCACTGAGCCTGTAACTTCTGATACCAAATCGCTCTCCCTAAGGCCATCCTTTGCTCGTGTTTTCACTAGCCAAAGTTATTGCTCCTTTAAATCTTGTGCATCTTTTAACTGAAACAAAAGTCTGTTTTACAGAACACTTAGTTTTAGTGAAGCTAAGAATTTTTCAGGCTGGGTATGGTGGTGCACACAGAGGCAGGCAGGTCTCTGTCACTTCAAGGCCAGCCTGGTCTACATAGTGAGTACCAGGTCAGCTGAGACTACAGAGAGACCCTGTGTCAAAACAAACAAAAACAAAAAAACAACAAAAAGAGAATTTTTCTCCAAGTATTTCCTATTTGCTATTCTTTTACAAACTGACTTTTCCACTTCTTTGGCTCTTTCTAATAAGGTATATATCTTTTGCATGTGTATAGAGGCCAGAAGAGCGTATTAAGATCCACTAGAGCTGGGATTACAAGCAGTTTTGAACCACCTGATATGGGTGCTAGGAACAGAACTCACATCCTCTCTTAAGTCATCTCTCCCAGCCATTTTTCTTATTTAAATTCCCTTAAGAACTAGCTTGGGTCAGCAGGTAAAGGTGTTTGCTGCCAAGCCTGATCACCTGAGCTTGATCTCTGGAACCCACACGATAGAGAGAACCAATTCCTGCAAGCTGTCCTCTGACCTCCACATGCACACAGCTGTGGCACATGGGTGCCACGGAGGGAGGGAGGGAGGAGAGAGGTTTAAAGAACTAAAGGCTCTTATTGGAATAATCTCTCTCTTTAAATTATGAAAAAGCACTGTCTTTTTACACATAGCTTAGGGTTACCTAGAACAAAATAAGCCTAATTTAGAGCCAAAAGGAACTATTTTACCAGGTTATAAACTTTTGATCTCATTAGAAATTAGAAATCAATATAAAACTAATTAGGACACAAAGAAAACATAATTTCCACTCTCCATGAAAGAACTTTCATCCAAAATCCAGTAGTACATAATTCATTAGTAATAAAATAATTTTCAGAGCCTAAAAACAAAAATTAAAAAGTCACTTCCGGCTAGGTGTGGTGGTGCAAGCTTTTAATTCCAGCACTTGGGAGGTAGAACCAGGCGGAGCTCTGAGATAGAGGCCAGCCTTGTCTACATAGCTAGTTCCAAGCCAGCTGGGGCTATAGGGAGACCCTGTCTCAAAAGACCAAACCAAACCAAACACCACTCCCAAAGAAAAACAAAACAAAACCCAAATAACAATAACCTTTCTAATCCCCTAAAACCACAGACGGAAAGCCTGTCCTTTACCCCAACTCTGTGCTGCTCTGCCGCTCCTAATGTCTCTGAATCAGATTACGCACCCACTCTGAACAGTACCACTTCCTCTTTGTCCTTGGAAAACTTGCCTGTAATTTCCTAATTTGACCCAAACAATCTGCTTGTAATGCAGTTTCTTGCCAGCTTTACAGTCATTGCAATTCCAGCAGCCTTCTGGCATGTCTATACTCAGGCATTCTGGGTGGAAGGAAGCAGGGCAGGATTCACAGCAGAGCAATCTTCCACCTTGGAACAAACAAACAGTCTTAATAACTGAGAAAAGTAGAAAGAGAAAAAAAAAAAAGGAGAAAGTTATCTTGTATGTACATTAGATTTGATTCAAATGGGGAGAATAAAGGGATTGAGTTCTGTCCAAGAGATGGATTAAAACAGGAAACAAACGAAAATAGCTAGTTTTTAAGACTTCAGTGGCTAGAAACTTAGAGCTTTTGAGTAGCACCAAACCCATTACTGTACCCCTTTAAAATCTGAGCCACTGAGGAGCCAGTTGCATAGGTAGCTAAAGCTGGTAGCTTAAAAAACATTAAGATAGACATAAAATCTTTAGCCCAAGTAGATTTGAAAGCAAGTTTTTCAAACAAATAGCTTTTGTTTATTCTCCAGAGATAAGAAAGCAATAGTCATGCTTGTATTTTAATCCATTCCCACAATTAACTAAATCCCTTTACAATAATTAGCAAGCGTGAAACCAATACATGAATCAGCACATTTTTCTTCAGATAACACAATCCTGGTGCGCAGATTCGCACACAGGTGATTACAGTATCATCACCTTTCAGTGAAGACAGTCAAGCAGGCTATACAGCAGTGGTTTCTAACTGTTTCATCACCAAGGATCCCCTTTCTCCTCATGACCCACATTTTCAAATATTTTATCAACCAAAAATAAATCTACATTTTAATACTAGCAATTCCCCTCCACCTTTTTGTAGAAACAGAGTCTCACTATGTAGCTTAGGCTGGCCATTGGTGATCCTCCTGCCTCAGTCTCCCAAGTGCTGGGATTACAGGCATGCACCACCATGCCCTGCTCTCCTATTTTTATTAACCAAAGAAATATATAACTGTCAAAGATTATGATGCAAAAACAAAGCAAGAATCATCACATTGAACTGTAAAGTCATGTAACCCTACGTTATTAAATGTATTATTCTGTTAATTTTCCAAAAATACTTCAAAAATTTTCTTTAAGTCTTTCCTGACTTAATTTTGAGAACCACTGCTTTATAGCACAAAACTAAGTAATTATCGGTGTAGAATGAAATATTATATGAAAAAAACATCCTTTTAAGTTCCCTATCAAGCCCTCTCCTTTTACACACATAAAATAATTTCTGGATTGATACCAAAAGCAGGTTTGACAATCACTAATATTTTTTTAGTCTAAAGAAGTGAGATTTGGGGGTTGATAATTAAGTATTTCTGATATGTACATCAACAATTAACAGAAAAGGTTGCTAACCACTAAAAATTAATTTTTAGAAAGTGCAAAAACCCTTTACATTTCTCCACTGGCAAGTTCTGTAACTCTTGAGTAAACAGGATTTAAAGTCTCATAAGTAAAAGGTTCAGAGCCCTCTATATAACTTCATCACATTACATGCTCCAACCTTTTAAGGATTCACTGTCAATTTTCCAGAAATCTTGTCTTCTTGCAGACTTCAAACCTCCAACTGATTAACATGAAAACAAAAGGACAATCTGTATAGAACATTTACGGATTAAGTAACTATATTTCCTCTGCTTAAAGCTTTTACTTTAACCATGGGGATTTCTTCCTCTACTACAGATCTCAATGTGAGTTAACTGGTCCAATCCTCCAGCCTAGAAATTAGCTGCCTGAATGCTCTAAGTTTAGGTAGGAAAGTCTTCTGTATATTTTAAGTAAAATGAGATTATTCACTTTTCCACTGAAAAGGAATGATCAAGAGGGAGACCTGTCTTCACGAACAGCCTTAGAGGATATGTGATTATTACCATTGTTGTGCCAAAAGTCAGGACAGTCATTTTTAATGTTAATGTAAATAATGCTAAATTTTCAAAGTCTTATTTCAGAGGAAATACAGAGCCAGAATTATTAGTGAAAAACATCATGATAAAGATGTTTCAAATACACAGGGATATAGAAAGAATAAAAATATGACTGGTCTACCTTGGTGCTATGCAAGAAAACTGCTTTCAGATATAAGGAGTAATATATGATTCAAGATAAGCAGAGGGCTCAAAATAATTTCAATTTAAGTCAAGATTAATACTGAATGCTGAAAACAAAGCTACAACTGACTTAATCTAATTTTATAAAGGTGCTAAACTACCTTAGACTAATTTTATCGCAGGAAGGACTAAGGTATGCCTATGTCCAGTTTTTTGGAGGCATATAGTACCACCAACAAGGTAATAGACTGACTTCAATGGAAAACAAACAAACAAATCAATTCTCCTTCCAATACTTCTAAATAGGTTCTAATCAACTTGTTTAGTTATAATTTCTTTCAGTTTCCAGTTGCCACTTTTGATATCTGATGAAGGATATATCAATCAGGCAACACAAATAATAACCCATTTTTAATATACCTACTATAATACAAGGTATATTAAGTATGAATGACAAGTTTTTCTTTATAGATTCTGAAGTTGGTCCGAGATCATAATAGGAATATATTAAGGAAAGGCCTATCCCTTCCAAACTCACTAATTAATCCTCTGGCTCTGGGATAATAACACCTAAATAAAACATTATTATTGTTTTCTTTATCACAAGCAGGCAGTGGAAAGTTAAACACAGATAAAGTTTTCTTCTTCTTTTTTTTTTTTTTTTTTTAATTTTTTTTTAGACAGGGTCTCCCTGTAGCCCCAGCTGACCTGAAACTCACTATGTAGACCAGACTGGCCTTGAACTCACAGAGATTCACCTGCCTCTGCCTCCTGAGTGCTGGGATTAAAGGCATGTGCCATCACATCCGGCATCAGATAAAGTTTTCTTACATGTATGAAATTGACTGGGAGAATGTGAATATACATTTAGCTCATGGTTCTCTATGTATAATATATCTGTTAGTAATTTGACTGGGCTGCATTCCAACAATATTTGGTGTACCCCTCAGCCTCAGCTTCCCACCAGTGTCTCCAAAGGGAAGTCACTAGTTTTCAGATCATTGTAACAAAATATTTAGTAAATAAAATGATAGAATGTGTTCTAAAATCAATCTTTTTCAGTATGTTAACTAGTTTCCTTCTTTTAATAGTCTATCTTATTATTTAGTTGACACCTAAAAACAAATGACTAGTCTAGTCTGGTCTAACATGAATGATAATTGTACATCAGGCAAATGAGAAAGCGCCTTTTAAATAGTTTTTCATATTAAACAAAAGCCTAGTCTTTGCATTTTAATAAGCTGTGTCTTTAGAATGTGTGGAAATTAACTCAGGGAGAAAAGTAAAAATTTGTAATAATGGAATTATTTTAAGCCCTTTTGATAATTTTGCAGTTATATGAAGACACAGTCACAACCACCAAGGCAGAATTTACCAAAAGCAACAGACAGTGCTTGACAGGCATATATAGCCCCCCCACCCCCTCATGTAAAGAAGAAAAAAAAAAAAGGAAATGCAAAAATAAAGAGATAAACTATTTTAATTGTTACCTTTCTCATATTTCTTTTTGGAAGCTGACGAAGAAGGAATCATAGGTAATTTCATCAACTCTGCACGGTTTGATTCATTCAGTAGGTAGTGGGATTTATAGGCATATGAACTGAACATGGGGTCTGAATTGTCCTGAACTATCAGCCCTATATGAAACAAACAGAAAGAGATGAGCTGCAATGAAACTACCCATGATTCCATGAGGGAAAAAAAAAAAAAAAAAACACCTACTATGCTCCTGGGCCTTACAATTAGGGATGGGATGTGAATATGAAGAAAAACAATCTTACAGAAAGGCTTTCTACAGTTATTAAAGAAGAGGTAAGCTATTGGGTAACTTATCTTTATATAAAAAAGCTCCCTGCTGCAGAAGAAAACTCTGAATACTTTAATATGTACACAGTATTTGACAATGTACTAAAAATTCCCTAAGGGGGGAAAGCTACATTCCTTCATGTTTAGCAGTACTATGTTGATAATCCAAAGAACAAAATGAAGTATGAGTTACCTAGAAATAAAAATAATTTACATAGCATAGGCTTTGATCTACTTTCAGTACATCAAACAGCACTTAAAGCAGAGCTAAGTCTTTCCTTTTCTCCATAGCATCTTGAGATATACTCAAATTCTGTCATTTTCTGCTAGATAATGAAACTGTTCTCTATCAATAAGATATATGATTTTAAGAGTCCTAATTTCCTGAACTTCACTGAAGTTGTGCAAACCGTTTTAATTTTTTGTTGCCATGATAGAAAGTGACTGCCAACTTAAGGGGTTCTAGAAGCAATTCTTTTGATATAACTACCATGTAGCTATCTCCTATTTGGAAGAAAACATAAAATCTGCTGCAACATACTTGCTCCCAACATCCCCAGTTAAGTCTATAACGCAGCCATATGGTACTCTCTATCCATTTTGAACTTAGGTGGGAAGAGTCTTGTTTTGAAAAGGGTGACCATTGACTTTTTTGTGGGTATAAACTTTATTTAATGCTGCCCCCCACTGAGATGGCATCTAGAAATGTCTCTGAACAGGTGACAGAATGGAACTTAATATGTTAATAAATAGGAATCTTCTAAGAAAACTTACATAATGTCAAATAAATTCCATCCATTTAATACAAAGAGGTGGTGTATTAAAACAAAGAAAAATTCTTAATGAGTTAAGAAATATAGAAAAATAAGCTATGTTTTTTAGAGCTAGAAGAAATTATTAAAGTGCTTTCTTCGTGTATAGATTATAGTTAAGGTCTCTTTATTAAAAAATGATTTTAATAAATGCTCATAAAAGATCACAATTTCTGTATGAAAATCACTTTATTGTAATGAACTCATAAACAAAAACATCATGAATCTTAAACAAACACTTGCCCAGTTCCAAATTCTATATATTTAAATGATGGACAGAATAGCCATTCTGAAAAAGAAAAATGAAATCACAAATTCTGCAGGAAAATGGATGGACTCAGAATGCATAATATTAAGCAAGGTCACTCAATCTCAGAAAGAAAATAACTGCATATATGGAAAAAATATATTTTCAGAAAGAAAATAACTGCATTATATTCCCTCATATATGGATCCTAACCTATAATGTACACATGTATATGTAAACTAATGTATCTGTGGGTATAACATAAAAAAAAGGGAAAGGACACAAGAGTCATGAAAGAGGACAGAAAGCTAATTATTTCTCTCGTTTTAACTTTGTCATGGTGTTTTCTTTCTTGTGGTGGACAGTGTATTAAACTATAATTGATAGTGAAAGTGTGAATCCCTCAGCAAAGCTCTTCAGCTTCAGAATGGCTAGTCAAAATCACATATTTTTACTTCAGAAGACTTTTGATTTAAACTTTCTCAAATCTCATCATCTGATATATTTAAAATAAATTTCCACAAACTTCTGGAAAAGAAAATGAAGTTTTCTATTTATTGTACAAAGTTCCACAGCTAAAACCTTGGGAATTAACATTACATGGGCATTTAAATACATTTACATGTATCTTTCAGAATACTATCTAATTTATCAGATATAAACCTGCTATTAAACCATGGGGCTTTCTCTGATGCATATTATCCTCAAGCTTTTAGTCAAGGGATAGAAGTTTAATATAACAAGATGGTTAGAGTTTTCTGTAAGTGGATCATTTTCTATTTGTTCTAAACTGAAAACACAGCTTTAAAAAAGCAATTGGTTATCAAATATAGCATGCAAAAGTTGGTTAGTATG
Source organism: Nannospalax galili (assembly GCF_000622305.1). Taxonomy (NCBI): domain Eukaryota; kingdom Metazoa; phylum Chordata; class Mammalia; order Rodentia; family Spalacidae; genus Nannospalax; species Nannospalax galili. The sequence continues at coordinate 176,492 of NW_008350467.1, forward strand.
TTGATTGAACTACATTCAAAATTTATCCTAAAGAAAGCCAACATATTAATTATAAATTTGGTGTTTAAAATGTTGGATGAGTTATGACGGCTTATGCTCTATTGTCAAGTGCCCAGTGGTACAACAGTAGGGGTTTCATCCTTCCACTGTCACTCTTCTGTCTACAAGTCTCTAAGGCTGGGTATCGATTTACAGTTAAATAGGCATCCTATCACCACTCCCTTCAGCAACAGAAGACGATGGTGATAGCTCTGTATTTATCATTTGCCTATCTGAATCCTTTCTGTTGCCTTCAATGTGAAATGAAGTGTCTTGGTTCAACTCCTACAGGCTTCAAAGCAGGGTATAAATGTAACTGTGCTAGATTTAGGCTGGGGATAATGGTGGGAGAGATCCTAGGTTTGATCCCCAAACCACAAACAAACATACAAAACAAACCAAAATCAGTGCCTCCCATTCTGATGGCAAACAGCATATATATTGAGAAAACCAAGGCAGGTAGAAAGACTCAGTACAAGGAGCCCAGCTGACTAGAGAAAGGACATACAAGAGGCCAATACGCTCAGGACTATCACTGATTTAGTCCTTTACTGCCTATCTCCTCTAAAGTATTTCTTAAAAATGAGATACAAAAGCAAAACAACCCAAGACCTTTCATACTTTATAAGCTGACATAGTTAAAAGCCGATAGTCCCAGCTGCTTAGAAAGCTGAGACGGGAGGATCACTTGAGCACACAAGTTTAAGACCAGCCTAGACAATATAGCAAGACCTCATCTCAAACCAGAAAAAGAAAACCTTAACAAAAAGAATAGTACTTGCACCAAATTAACTGATTCCCAAAGCAAAACAACAACAACAACAACAACAACAACAACAACAACGTTTTGATCTTCAGTGTGGTCTAAATATAACAGGCTTGATATGCCTAGGAGTTCTTTCCAATGTCATACAAAGGGAAATGCAGAAAGTGGCATTTGTATTAAACAAAACAAAAACAGCATGTGGGCATAGTTGATTTCTATAATACTAATTACCAAAAGAAAGTTTAATTGTAATACAGTCAAGATAAAGGTGGATAGTGTATATCATAGTCACAGAAATTATATTTTCTATGTACCAGGCACTTAAGTTTGCTAGTACCACCCCCTTATGGCCCCTCAGTGGACACAATACTATTTTCAGTATTAATCTCTTGGTGTGCTTAAATACCAACAGCTGGTAAGCAGGAAACCCTACATCTGGCTCTTCACTAAACCAACATATGTTTCTTTGGCTGTATCCTATCAGGCCCTCTCAGTGCCAGATCAAAACATTATGAAACACACCATAACAAAAAGAAGTGTGCTAGCTTTACTTTCCAAGTAAAATCCCAAGCAGCTGGAAGCTCTGGCTTGAAGACGATGACATGGGAAAGGTCTACTTTAAGTAGAAAATTTTTTAAAGAAAACAATCTTTTGAGTAATGAAAGTATTAACTAGAAAAATCAAGAACTTATCTAAGTTTTTGTTTTGCGTACCACCAGGCCCAACTTTCTAAACTACTTTTTAAAAAATATTTTACTTATTTTATTTTTATTTTTTTTATGTGTAGGAACGTATTTCCTACATGTGTGTAAGTGCACCCATGTCAGGCAATGCCCGCAGAGGTCAGAAGAGAGCATCGGATCCTGTGCAACTGGAGTTACTGACAGTTGTTAGCCGCCATGTTGGTGCCTGGAATCAAACCTGGGTCTTCTGCAAGAGCAGTCAGTGCTCTTAACTGACAGTCATCTCTCCAGCCCTCTAAAAAAGTACTTTTCAAATACAGATTTTAGCTTAGCTTCTGGAAGAATTAATATTCTAACAATTTGGCTGTCTCATGTTATAAAAGGAACTGGCTCCTGGAAATGGTCTCACTCAGGAATAGAACAGAATGGAATTCAGCACTCAGTGGGACATTGTATGAGAAAGCCTGAGTTCTCTCCCAGTGAGGAAACTGATTTCAATGGAGAAATATGCCAACAAACTCAAAAAGAAGCAAGAAAATGAGCTAGTACTCACCTCTGGCACAAACGAAACAAAAGCCTACATTCACAGCAGCAGAAGAATTACTCCGTTTGGAATGGTTACTACAGATGAGAACATGGGAGGACACAGCTACGCTTCCAGCAGCGACACAAGCATCTCCAGAGTGATATGCAACTGGACATCTCAAGCACCTCATCATCCGCCCTATGTGAAGACAAGTCGAGAACCAATCTACACCATGATGGCTAGGACACTTTGGGAGTTGGGTTTCTTTTGTTTTTTCCCATATGACACTAGATAATTATAATTTTTTCCTTCACTAAGCTGACTCTGTCATTCCCAATAATCATTTCCAATAATCATTCCCAATAATCAAAAGAAACACAGTCTACACCAAATATGGTATATAAATCTAAAGGACTTTCAAGTGTGTATTTGAACATAAAGAACTTTGTTCTCCTAATTTACAACTTAATCCCTGCCTAACAAGTCATTACTGGTCAGCTTTTAAACCTAGAGACAAACACAGAGAGAATACCCAATATTCTTTAAAAAGATGTGATGAGTCTACTCTCTGCCCCTCCTTAGCTCTGCGTTACCTTTGCTGGCTTTGTGGATATCTTTCTCCATGGAGCAGGCAGAGCAGCAGTGCTGGGGACAGCGGAATCCTTTGGACTCAAAGATGGCAGTGGGGAATTTGCGGACACAGGCTTCATGATAAAATTTCCCACAAGTATTGACAGAACAACGTTTCACATCCTTGCCAGACACCTTACATGAAAAACATGGGTGCTGCCCTGCAATATTGGTGAGGAGCACAGGTGAAACACAGGTTAAATAAAATCAGATTAAAGCATATTCCTTCCATCCATCCATCCATCCATCCATCCATCCATCCTTCCATCCATCCTTCCATCCATCCATCTATCCATCCGTTCACTTGCAGTACTAGGTATTGAGCCCAGGGACTTAGGCATGCAAGGCAAGCACTCTGTCACTGAGCTACATCCCAATCCTTGGCTTTTTGAAACAAAGACTCTCTATGCACCTCAGTCTAGCCTCAAACTTGCCATCCTCCTGCTTTAACCTCCATAGTCCTGAGATTTCACGGTGCACCTCCACATTAGTGGAGCTTTTATGTAGAAGTAGCTACAAACATCAAAGAGCTACTCCTGAAACAACCTCTATTATTACATTTCAGAATTTAGCATACAAAAAGAAGCATAAAAACATCCTAAAGTAAGATTATAAAACTAGAATTCTCAGCACTTGGGAGGTAGAGGCAGGAGGTATCAGGATTTCAAGGCCAGTTCATTAAACCTGTCCTACTCAAAGTCAGACCCTGCACCCCCCCCCCGACCCCGTGTGTGTGTGTATGTGTGTATATGTTTAGGCCACAGTGAGCTGAGCAAGTCTGACATTGTCTTCCTCAATAGTTCTCCATGTTTTGTTTTGTTTTGTTTTGTTTTGAGACAGGGTCTCTCACTGAACCTGGAGCTCAATCAATAGCTAGACTGGCTGGACAGGAGCTGGAGAGATGGCTCAGTGGTTAAGAGCACTGGCTGTTCTTGCAGAAGACCTGGGTTTAAAATCCAGCACCTACATGGTGGCTAATAACTTTACTTCCAGGGGATCCATCACCCTCTTCTGTCCTCCACAGGCACTGGGCAACATATGGGTGCACTTAACGCACATGCAGGCAATATACTCATACACAGTAAATAAATTAAAAAGAAATTTAAAAAAATGATGTGAAATCAGTATTCACTTCGGAGGTTAGCCAAACCTGGTTCTTTGAAAATAATTAACAAAACTAGTATCACTGATGTGAGTAACACACACTAAACAGGATAAAGCACCAATACTAAAAATATGAGAAATGAAAAATGGGACATCACAACAAATCTACAAACATTAAAAAGATTACAAAGACATTACTACATTTTTGCTAATAGATTTAAAAGTTTGGATCAGTATGAAAATTCCTAGAAAAATAGACCTTACCCACACTAAAACAAAAGTAAATTGAAAATACAAATAGTTCTTAAAATTATTAAAGAAATTAAAGCTATAATTAAATACCTTCCAACAAAGAAAATTTCAGGCCCCAGATGGCTCCAGTAGTGAAGATGCCAAACAAAGGAAAAACGTAATGCTAATTGTAATAGACGTAGAAAAGAATAATGGAACAAGTCTAAGAAAATATGTATGGAAGAGCTGGGTGTGGTGGCACTCGCATTAATCCCAGCCCTGGGAGGCAGAGGCAGGTAGATTCAAGGCCAGCCTGGTCTACACAGCAAGTTCCAGGCCAGCTGAGATTACAGGGAGACCGTGTTTCAAAAGACCAAAAAAAAAAAAAAAAAAAAGTTAAGGATTTCTTTATTCTATAAACAACTCAAATATGGAGGAAAAAATATGCAAATAACCAGGCAAGACTTATAATCAATAAATACAGGAAAAAAAAAACCCACAGCAGCCCAAGTAAAAGAGGGTATAGGATGTGAATAGTCAATTTGTAAAGAGTCAAAAGACAAATGGCGAAAAAAGAAAATGCTCAATTCCACTAGTAACCAGATAGTATTAGCCAAAACCAGTTATGAAACAGAAATAAAACCTTAAGAGTTTGATAACACCAACTGCTGATAAGGGTGTAAGGGAAAGACAGCAGCACTGACAGAAACTGAAAGGAACTACCAGAGGAGGCCCCTGGCAGTACGTACCATGATGAAAGTATAGTCACTTCTTGTGGCCTAGAAAGTCCCCAAACTAGAATCTAGAAATGTTCCCAGAACTTCCTTCTAGAAGTGGAAATAATCATAGTACCTATCTCATAATGCTAGAAGATCAAATGCTTATTAGCACTAATAGCACCTGGCATTTAGTGTTTAATAAACACAAAATAGAACTACCAATTAAAAATTTTTTTTAATATTTTATTTACTTTTATTTTATGTGTATGAGTGTATTGCCTGCATGTATGTGAGTGCACCTGTGTCATGCAATGCCTTGGAGGTCAGAAGAGGGCTTCGGATTCCCCTGGAGCTGGAGTTAAGGACGGTTTGTAGCTACCATGTGGGTGCTAGGAATTGAACCCAGGTCCTCTGCAAGAGCAGTCAGTGCTCTCAACCACTGAGCCATCTCTCCAGCCCCAAAACTACCAGTTTTTTATCTAAAGGACCTTAGAGCTAGATGAGGTGGCACAGGCCTTCAATCCCAGCACTCAGGAGGCAGAGGCAGGCAGAGCTCTGTAAGTTCAAGGCCAGCCAGGTCTACATAGTGAATTCCAGGCCACCTGGGGCTACGGGGAGACTCTGTCTCCCCTCCCAAAAAAAACCAAAAAAAACAAGGACTTTAGGAGGTGTTAATTTGGCAACTTGAGTTTCTAGATTGTGTTAACTGAAGTGGGATGGCCTATCTCAAATGTATCTCAAATTATTCCATGGGCTGGGGTCCCAGACTGAATAAAAAGGGGAAAGAGCCGAAGAGAACAGCAGCATTTATCTGCTTCCTGATTCTAAGTGTAATGTAACCAGTAGCCTCCAGCTCCTGCCACCATCCCTTCATCATGATGGATATTGTCCCTTGAAATGTAAGCCAGAACGAACCCTTCCTAAGTAGCTTTTGGCAGGATATTTCGTCACAGCGATGAGAAAAGAAGCTGATACAGGAGGCAAATGTTCAAATGAAAACATAAAGTAACTGTTAAGAGAATTCACACAAAAGGGAAAAAAGGAGGAAGAAAATCAAAAAGTCAAAGGAAAAATCGGCATATCATATATACTTGATGTCGAGCTGTCTCTTAGATGATCACAGCTTAAAACAAAGTGCCACATATAGAGACATACAGAGAGTTCCTAGAATCAATGCCACGCCAGCACTAATCAGCTCTTCACTTGCTGCTGTTTCAGACGGAATAACTTACTGCTTCCCATGAGTTTGATAGGCTCATGGCTACATAGAGAAGAAAAACACCTAGTACATTTGTGTTCTAACAGCATAGTAGCATACGTAGTGGAATAAGAATAAATGGCAAAATCTAAGTTAAAAAGAACTTTAAAAGCACTATTTTTCCACTAAATATATAACCACAGTTATACTTCTGATTGATACTTCCTGAAGTCTAAAGGACTTTAAACCAATTTAAGTTCACACACATAAAAATCTTAAAGTCATCTGAAAAGCAACTCAATTCACATATGTCCTAAATAATAAATGATATTTCGCTAGATTTTATGGCACAGGCACAGTGTGAGAGGAAGCTTGGATTTTTCCTTGACCCTGGGAAGGTTAACACTAGATGTCCTCTGTCCTCACCTGCTGAAGTACTCATGAGAGGGAAGGAGAGCCAGTCTAACGGTGGAAAGAGTCATAGGGGTGGTGCCACAGCACATCTTCCCTGCCCAGCTTCCCAAGCAGCTTACCGGTTTTACACTCGGTGCAGACGAACCTTCCCTCAGGGACTACAGTCAGCCCCAGGCACTCCAGGTGAAACTGTCTACAGCATTCCCCGTCACAAGGAACCAGAGAATCACCCGGGTTTTCACAGATCTGAAATAGGGAAGTAGTTGTGCTTAAACTTCAGCATGGAACTGACATGCTGAAGTACAGGCCATGGGGTTTAGCAGGTCTAGAAAAGGGACCCAAGAATTTGCATTTCTAACATCCTGAAGAGGCTAACACTGGTAGACCTTTGCCCCGCAGCTTAAACCATCATTTCCAGACTCAGTATGGTATAAAGTTTAAAAGTCATACTTTTGGGGGGGATCTTTTTGAGACAAGGTCTCCCTGTAGCCCCAGCTGGCCTGGAACTCACTATGTAGAGTAGGCCGGCCTCAATCTCATAGAGATCCACCTGCCTCTGCCTTCCAAGTGCTGGGTTTAAAGGTGTGCGCCATCACACCTGGCTCACATACTTCATTTTTTATGATCCTTTCTTTAGGATCTGCACAGTTTAACCTTTCTTCATAAGACATAGTTTTCCAAAAGGGTAAAAATACATTTAAAACGTTAGTATGAATGCAAATTTAAGAAAATATCCAGAACTTTTCACCTGACATTTACTTCTAATTAATATTGCAATGAAGACTGCACTTCCATTTGAATGACAAGTATTACAATTCAACAAAGAACCTTATAAAGAGCCTTCAGACCTATAGCTTTAGAAAGCAATGTAGTAAAAACACCACCCTCTTTACAAGAGATGAGGTTACAGTTGGCAGATCTGGTCACACTTACACGTAGTCACCTGCCTACCTGACACACAGTGTCCTTCCTACTTATTCCAGTGCCTCTTCGAGACAAACTTGAATCCACGGACTGCACATCAGAAACATCTGCATCTGCAGCGGCTGAAGGGCTATCTACTTGTTTTCCAAAGCCTACCTATATAAAAAACAGCACATTTTTAAAGAAAAACAAAACAAAATCTCTTGCAAATTTAGACACTATAAGATTCCTAGTAAAACTCAAATGATCCCAACAAAAATCTCATTTTCTAGGCTGGGCATGGTGGTGTACATCTTTAATCCCAGCACTCAGGAGACAGAGACAGAAGCAGAGGCATATCTCTGTGAGATCAAGACCAGCCTGATCTACAATGGGAGTTCCAGGCATGCTGGGGCTACAGGGAGACCCTATGATCCTGTTATATAACAAATGTACAAAATAAGTTATAAAATAACCAAAATGATTTTCTCTCCTAGGGGTTTGTGGATTTTTTTTTTTCCCTAAAGGCAGACTACGACATGTACCACATTTGGATGTGTCTAAGTCTTAGAAGCTTGATTACTTCACATCTCCTACAAAAGGACCCTGGCAGCTTGTTTGCAGGTGTAGCAGGAGAGTGTATCTATTCACAATACCCTTTGGTAATGATCTTCCTTTCCTGGGAAAGCTGTCCTCTTCGGCTGTGAGGTTTCACTCTGGGAGTGAAGGAATGAGGGAGGAAGGGGGCACCTATCTAGTCAGCCAGATAAGCTGAATCAACTGTGCTGATCAATAGTAGAGCCAGTTCACCCTTACATCCTCCTCTGAGTATTTTTTAAATTTCCCTGATTTCTCTCAAGGAAATCAGGCAAAAACATGCTAGTTTGGTTTGCAGAGCAAGAAAGAGCATTTTGCCTGGACCCTGAATGTATTTACCTGTAGGTCACTCAGTCCTCTAGACTCGGAGTCAGATGTATCTCTGTATGCAGAACTAGTCATTTCTACATCAGTTGAGGCACGACTCCTTTTCTTTAGAGGCTTACAGGAATCTGAAATCTCGCTGGCACCTTAACACAACACACTGAAATTAATCCTAAAATAGTACTTAGGGTTGTTGATTTTTTTTTGTAGAATATTTTCTTTCCCCAAACTCATCTTAGGTGTGGGAGAAAAACCACAGCTCTCTTTATAACACTGAAGTTGGAAGTCAAAACTTCATAAGCTTCTGACCTTCCCAGTAGTGACTCAATTTATAACTGTTCTATTAAAACATTCGGTTCAGCTCTGCTCTATCACTATTTTCACCAATAGAGCCTGAGTTCCAGCCAAAACATCCATTCTATCAAAACTGAAGGAGAGCCAATCGATTGGAGCAATCCAGAGAATCATTCAATTTGGAGGGGAAGACATAAAACCCAACACAGTGTAGTTTACAAATATGGTTGCAGAGACATCTCCACCTTGTTTTTATTAGGGATGTGACAAATCTTTGATTTGTATTCGATTAGTACACGGATAGTGCCATTTCCCCCCAAATTTTGCAATTCAGTTGATTACTGTACCCCAAATAAATTTTGGATATTCATAATTGTTCATCTGAGACTTTCTTGGCAAAGTGGCATTTATTGTGACCATTAACAAGTGCTGCAGCACATCCACACATTTCATGCCATCTAGGAGGCACATTACTGAGAGTTGCAATGGACAATCAGTGTTCAAGTGCAGCCAAATCACGAAGAACTAGATGAGAGGCCTCTGTGGACTTTGTGCGGGAAGGAATAAATATGAAAAAAAAGGCAGAGAATAGTGTGGAAATTTTTTTAAAACTGTGTGTAATACAAATCCAGCCAAAACAATAGTGCAAAAAGTTACAAAGCAACAATCTCTTGGGCTAATGCAGTATAGGCTCTACAGAAACAGCCACGATGAAATGTGCAGATCAGGCACGGTGAATACCAAGGAACCAAGGAGATGGTTAATATTTCCACCCACAGTTTGTGTTTTGGATTTTTCCCCCAAACTTTCCATACAACAGACATCTAGATCAGCCCAGCAAGCTATGGTGGAAGTGTGCAGTCCAGAAGAGACCATGGAGAAACAAGTCTCCTGAGCCCAGGAAGATCCGCAACAGGCTGAGTGAGAGCAGCACTTGGTACATAGCCATGTTCTGTGGTGGAAGATGTGGACCTCAGGAGACTGCTCAGATTACTGGAACCTTGTTATCACATCCCATCCTACAAGTTTTCACTGAACGCTTCCTGACAGCTATAAATGAGGGTGCCTGCCCATGTTAACGCTGATTAAAAACACAAGTACACAAATCTATCTCCTTCATCGCTGGTGTATGGACCCAGAACACCACCAAAGTATTTCCTCGGCCTAAAAGATCACTGGATTAACAAGGAGTTTTAACAGAGGAACAGGAGTGCTGTACTGAGAGGCTTTCGAAGGGAAACACAGGTACCGCCAATTCCAATGAGTTTCGAAAATGCTAGAAAAATGACAAGTGCTGAAGACAGCTGTCATACTGTTCTCCATGATAACGGCACTAATATTAAAAAAAATAAGAGCTTTTAATGATTGTAATGTATACAGTTTGGGTTGTTTGGCAAAACCCTGCAGATGTATATTGATGTTTTATTTAAAAACAAAAACAAAACAGTCCATGTTGGAATTCATCAGGTAAGTTAAATGGTGGTTTTTAGGCTGGACCCATGATTTTGCTGTACCCATCCAGCTCAGAAAAAAAAAAAAGAAAAATCATTTGAATGTTAAAGCAATTGTTCAGAGTCTTGAAGAAGAAACCAGGCAAGAGAATGCCAATAACGATGATTGGCAAAATCAAAATCAAAAACAAAGAGACTGTTTATCAAGCCGCCGACAAAGAAATCTTGCATGGAGACTACAAGTCTGGAGTTTCTGGGATGAAATTGTACAGGAATCTCAGTCCACAGTTTCCTCAATCGCTGCGGAGACGGAGCTGTCACTGAATCTGACAGAGCCCTGCACTCCCCGGTCCGCCGACCCTGTGGAATGGTGGAAACACAACGCAATCAGGCCTCCTAATCTCGCAGCGATCGCGATGTCTTTTCTTGGAGCTCCGCCAAGCAGTGTTCCCTCCGAGAGGCGTTCAGTTCTGCTGAGGATCTCCACGGAGACCATCGCTGCAGACTTCTCCCCGAGAATGCAGAGAGGCTGGTGTTTTATTTTATTTTTAAATAATGCGATTTGCCCAGGGTAAATTATAGGTAATAAGTACAGTTTGAGCTCACCAAAATCGCATGAGTCATGCTATGGAGTTTGTACTGTAACCAAATTGCACACAGAAAATACAGATATAAGTTTAAGGTTTCTTAAAATTTGTGCATATCTCAAATAAATTCACACATGGTCATCTAGAAGTGGCCATAGTTATGATATGGGTAATTTTAAATTACAGAAGGGTTGTACAGCACTGTAAAAGGCAACATTTTTTTTTCCAGTCAAGCTGTCCTGATTTGTCAATAGTCCATTTTTGACAAACATTAATAGCTACTATTCGGTATTCAGTCGAATACCAAAAAAGTGGATTCGTCACATCCCTAGTTTATAAACCAGTGAAATCTCAGAATCTTATGGAGGAAAGTTGGAAGCCATATCAAATCTACATGGTGTTCTCCAATTTACCAAAACAAGAAAGACTTTTCATGTGGAAGCACAGAGTAAGATCAACTCTAAAAGTATCTCTCACTCTCTAATACACATACACACACACACACACACACACACACACACACACACACACACACAAATATGAGAGGGGAGTGAAATTTTACACTGAAGAGCAACAATGATTCACAGAGACAGACAAAATACACGAAGTACAAATAAATAATTTTTGAAAATTTAGTTTAGTCAAGGAAATGCAAAGCAACATTATAATAGAACTCACCTTTCTGTAATCCGGTCTTCACTGTAGCCTGAGGAATTGTTTCAACCTGTTTGGGCAGAAAAATATAGCATTAACAGGGAGTTTTTCACTTTTAAATAACAGAGGGAAAAAAAATAGCATTTTCATCAATCTAAGTAGTGATGAGTGATCAATGTATCTGAAATCCGAACTCAATCCCATCTTCTGGGTCAAGTTCTCTGTCCTGAGTCAGGGAGGGTTTCAGTTCTAGCTGCCTGTGCTGAATACCAAGTGACAACACACAGCCACATGCTCTTTAGCAAAGACTTCCCACCATTCCCTTGGTACATGAAGAGAACAAGAAAGCTCTCCTCAGTGTCTGGGAGGCAGGAGAGGGGTTGTTTCTGCAACCAGCCCCAATGCTGCTATGAACCCCTCCCGCCCCAAAGACATTAGGATAAATTTTTACTTACTATGATACTCAGGTTAATGTAACTCACGCCACTTTAAGACCCTTCCGCGCCTGCACTCACAGCTAAGTTGCTGGGAATCGGGACCCTCTCTGTAGAGAGTGCTACAGGGCTCCATACAGCCGGAAGCTCAATACTTGTGATGCTAGAACAAACTTAAGTTTGTGGTATTGCAATAGCACTTTCTTGAGTGTCTTATGAACAGTGTCTTGATCCTACATTAGGAGAGCGAGATCAGAAGTTATTCTGCCAATGTATATGTAAAACACGTGGTACTGGAAGACTGAACCATTGGAATAGGGAGTAGATGCTGTTTGGAAAAGTTCCTGTTTGAGCTATGATTGAATTTCATGTTTAAGATGTGGTGAAATATGCATGTTGAAACACATTTTGTAAATATTTAAGGATTGTTCTAAGCTTTTTAAAAAAAATTTTTATTTTTTTACAACAGGTAAAAAAACATACAACAGGAATGCTTTTTGTAAGATACAATTAGTTGTACAAATATAAAGTCTTCTAAACAATCACTGGTATTATTCTACTACTAACTATATATAACACAGTGGCAGTAACAATTTGTCCCATTATTTTTACTCATTCTGCTTATTAATTTTAAACTGACTGATCACAGACTGAATTTGGGAACCAGGTGGCAAAGTCACAACTTCATTTTGGTAACGAATATTATAGATTTGCAAGACTTAGATTTTTCTGGAATTTCCTAGGTATGGAAGTTATATGATAAATAAATGGCAAATGAATATATTATTGAAATTTTACCTAAATATTCTCAAAATAATTGTCTTACATGCTTGTGATAACACAAAGAGCACCCATGATGTTAGTTCCTAAATTTGGAGGTTTAAAATGATGAAGGTGATATTTTAAATTTAAAAACTCCATACTCTTCCAAGGTAAATGATTTTAAAATATAAAACATATTGGAACGAATTCTATTTCGCATTTTTTTTTAAATACCACATGGCTGGGCTATAAAAATGGATGTTCTGAGGACATAGCTCAGTTGTAAAGTGCTTACTTAAAAATGGGTATTTATTCACTTAAAAAAAAAATCAAGAAAATTCCGACTGCATTTAATTTATAGAATAATTTCTAAAATTTTCTTTGAAAAGGTAATTTAACAAGTATATTACTACATTATTACACCAGTTGAACACATTCAATCAAAATGCAACCCCCACACACACTTTTTACTTAAATATTGTTCATCTGACAATCAGATTCCAAATGAGTGCCATTCCACTGAAAAATAACATTCCTAAGGATCTGTGATACCAACAGAAAAACCAGATCATCTATGATTACCTGCTTCTTAAATATAAGAATATAAATTAAATTAATTTGATTTGTTTAAAAAATAAAACAATATATACCAGCAGCTTAGACCCCAAATCAAAAATTTTAAAAAGGGAACTCAATGATGGTTCCAAATAAAAATATGAAATCATTGTGCTTATAACAGAAATTTCAAAATGAAATGTACGGGTCTCACACCACTGACTTCCCTTTTCCTGAAGCCTAACCGTTTTCTGTGAAAGTGCTTGAAGCAGAATCACAGGGAAGGCTGTTTTCAGACATGGTCACTAAACCGGGCCAGGACAGAGTGAAGGAGAGATCAGGAAGGAGACCCAGGGCAGGGAGGACTTCTCTTTCTTTTATGACACCAAGATAAGCCACCACATTTACAGATACAACTTTTTAACTCTCTACATGTAGGAAGCCAACCTGCTCCTTTTTGATCTTCTTCTTTGGCACAACCTCAGTGGATTTCTCTGATTCAGATCGAGTCCTAATTGATCTTCTCTGTTGCTTCTTTTCTACTGAGCCTAAGGGATGATTTAAACACAAAAACAAACAAAAACCTCTTTAAGGATGGCCTGACACTCATATTGTGAAGATCTGACCATATTCCTTGCTTTTTTTACCCTTTACATACAGAATTTTAATAAAAAGCATTAAAAAAAGCTTTTAAATACTTGGGAGCACAAAATTATTTAATAGTTCAAATGAGCTGAGACTGGGATCTTACAAAATATCCTAGTTAAATAAATAAATAAAGGGATATTTTATCTTATTTTATTTTACTTTTTAAGTAAGGCCAAAACAACAGAGGCATAATTTGTCCATTTGTTTTGTGAGACAGGGTTCACTATGGCTAAACTGGAACTTGCTATATAGACCAGGCTGGCCTTAAACTCACATAGCTCACCCACCTCTGCCTCCCAAGTGCCTGAGATTAAAGGTATATGTCATCATGCCCAGTCATAGTTTACTTTTGAAGGCAGGTAAACATATTTAAGTATAACTAAGGGAGTGAAAAGATTCATTTGTTTTGTGAGACAGGGTTCACTATGGCTAAACTGGAACTTGCTATATAGACCAGGCTGGCCTTAAACTCACATAGCTCACCCACCTCTGCCTCCCAAGTGCCTGAGATTAAAGGTATATGTCATCATGCCCAGTCATAGTTTACTTTTGAAGGCAGGTAAACATATTTAAGTATAACTAAGGGAGTGAAAAGATTGAAGGGATGGGTACCAAGGACCTTATTATCCTATTTACATAGAAATTACTGATACAGGGACTGCTTATTCTGCAGGACTTGAGTTCAGCTCTCTAGTACCTAGATACCTAGATAGCAGCTAGCTAGCTAGACAGATAAGTGAAAAAGGTAGCACACATCTGTAATCTCTGTACGGGGAGACCAACAGAAGGGACCCCTGGGGCTGGCTAGACAAAGACCCTGTACCAAAAATAAGATGAAGATCAATTAAGGAAGACACCGATGTTGGCCTCAAGTCTACACACACACACACACACACACACAAACAAACAAACATATACACACACACAGACACAAAAGACAACTTGCTATTTAGAGCAGGCCTCAATCTCAGAAATCTGCCTGTCCCTGCCTCCTGACTGTTGGATTAGTGAGTTTGAGGCCAGCTGGGTTATGTGAGAGCCTGAGAAAAAAAAGAAGAAAGAAGAAAGAAAGAAAGAAAGAAAGAAAGAAAGAAAGCAATGAGTGAGCGTGGCGTTGTGGTACATACCCTGCCATTCAGATGGCAGGTGACAGAGGCAGGAGGATTGCTGCCATCCGGAGCTCCAAAGTGAGTTCCAGACACAGTGAAATTCTCTAAAAAAATTTACAATAACTTGAGGTTCCACATAAATAGTAAAAAAAGAAGCTAAGATTTAAAATATTTTTAAAATTTTATTGTTTTAAAAAATATTTATTTTTATTTTATGCGTACAAGCGTATTGTCTGCATGTATGTAAGTACAATGCCCATGGAGATCAGAAGAGGGCGTTGGATCCCCTGGAACTGGAGTTAGGGATGGTTGTTGCTGCCGTGTGGGTGCTGGGAACTGAACCTGGGTCTTCTGCAAGAGCAGCCAGTGCTCTTAACTACTGAGTCATTAAAAAAAATTTTATTACATTTTAGTTACTTTGTATACCTGTCTCTGTTCCTGTATGTGCATTTGCAACCTGTGGTGGTCAGAGAACAATGTGCAGGAGTCAGTTCTCTCCTTCTGCCATGCAAGTCCCGGGGACGGAACTCAAGCTATTAAGCTGGAGGACAGGCATCTTTACCTCTGAGCTGTCCTTGTCTTTTCTTGGGCATACATGTGTGGTATGCCTACATGTATGCATGCATGTTCACATAGATGTGTATGGTATGCGTGCACATTTGTGGGGGGGGGGGAAGACCCAGTATCAGGAATCTTTCTCAATCACTCTTCCACCTTCTTTGAGGCAGAGGCTCTCAATCAAACCTAGGGCTCACTGAAAAGGCTAGTGGGCTTTGAGGTCTCTGCCTTCCCAGGCCGGAATGACTGCAGGCCACCGTGCTTATCTGGGATTTATTTGAGTTAAGGGGATGTGAACTCTGGTTCTCTTTCTGGCAAGTGCTTTAGTGGCTGAGTCATCTCCCTGGTCTGACAATACCATATTTTAGAGCTACAGTTAATATGTTTCTAGAACATAAGTCAGTCTAATCACAGAAGATAATAAAGGTTCTGGAACCTTCCTTTTCTCTCACTCTTCTTAAACTGATGAAAATGTTTACTAAGACAAGAGACAACCTATCCTCATAGATCAGCCTGAAGGTTTCAGAGATTCATACTTAGTACAATAATCAAGTCATACACTGACAAAAATGAAACAAATGGCTTGAAAGCTAAATAAATAAGTAAATAAATAAATAAATGTATGCATGTATGAATGAATGAATGAATGAATGAATGAATGAATGAATGAACGAACAAACCCCACTTGTTCTGAGGATGGCATGTGTAGGGTTTTGCCAAACAGCCAAAACTATATACACTGCAGTCACTGAAAGCTCTTATCATCGCATGAAGAGATGGAGATCTTTCTCTATTTCTGTCTCTGGGTCTCTCTCTTTCTTTCATTCTTTAGATGAGAACTCATACAGCCCAAACTCGCCTTAAACATGCCATGTAGTAAAGAATGATTTTGAACTCCTGATCTCTCTGCCTCTACCTCTCAATGGTAGGATTCTAGGCATGTATCACTGTATCTAATTTATGCAGTACTAGGAACTGAACCTAGGACTTTGTGCATGCCATGGAGGCATTCTACCAACTGAGCTACATCCTCAGCCCTGACCTTACAAAGGGTGACGCAACATAACTTCTTAAAATTATTCTGAAAGTTCCCAAAGAACAAACATTTCAAACCACTAACAATTATTATGTTCATTTTCTAAGAGAGAAGAGGTAAACATTTCTGGATCTCCTGGGCTCACACATACACAAAGAGCTCAAGAATTCTGTCATCAGTTAACACCAACTGAGATGATGCAATTGAAATAAGTCTCTTTTCTGACCTCTGAATTACCAGAAGTTATGTTTACAAAAAGGTGAAATGATCATTTAGAAAGATTAAAAACATGCTTATCAATCACAGATGTCAACTAAACTTAGTCAAAGCTGTAGCACCCATTCTTGAAGTAAGGTTCTAGTCATAAGTTATACCCTAAACTCTATGTACCTATCTAAGGAACTAGATTGCCCTTTTCCAGGTGCAAAGAATTATAACATTCCACTTAAAAAAGAAAAAAATGAAGGTTCATAGAAGAATTTAATCTTATAATGAAAAGATTACATGAAGTTTAGTAGCTAAAGGAAAGACATTACATGAAGAATTACTCTCTCTGCATAGGAGTCTCTAGATGCATAAAGAAAGATCTTCCTACTCAAGGTGCCCCACTTCAATTCATATGAATTAACAAGTTAGGAAAACTGTTATCAAAACTGATATACCTAACTGAATAGATGAGGCCAAAAGGTGCTCTTTTTTCCCTCAAGGGGTGGATGAGACAGGGTCTCCCTGTAGCCCCTGCTTCCCTGGAACTCTCTGTGTAGTGGTCAGGCTGGCTTTGACCTCACAGAGATCCACCTGCCTCTGCTTCCCTAGTGCTGGGATTAAAGGTGTGCACCATTACACCTGACCCAAAAGATGCTCTTTACAGTCAAAGAGAACAAACTTATTCAATTATGAATAATAAATGCAAATCTAAGTCCATTTACTCTTCCCTTCAACATTACTTCACTTTCTCTTTTCAAATATTTTATTATTTTTTGTGTATGTGTGTAATGCCTGCATGTATGTAAGTACACCCATGTCATGCAATGCCTCTGAAGGTCAGAAGAAAGCATCGGATCCCCTGTAACTGGAGTTACAGATGGTTGTTAGCCGCCATGTGGGTGCTGGGACTTAAACCCAAGTCTTCTGCAAGAATAGTCTTAATCACTAAGTCTCCAGCCCCTACTTCATTTTCTTTTAAATGCGGTTTTGACATAACTTACTGTGTAACCCAAATTAGCTTCTTGCTACTCCTTCCTTGTACTCTCGTTCCCAACTTGATATTTGATGAAGACATTCTGTTTATTGTACCCCAATCAACATGTGCCCAATGCCCTCTTATTATAATATGAGAAGAATTAAGGCTGGAGCACTTAAAAGCACTGGTTCCTCTTGCAGAGGACCTGGGTTCGATTCCCAGCACCCCTACATGGTGGCTAACAACTGTCCTAACTCCAGTTCCAGGGGATCTGACCCCCTCTTCTGACCTCTGCAGGCACTGCACAACACGGGTGCATTTACATACATGCAAGCAATACACTCATACACATAAAATTTAAAAAATAAATAAATAGGGGCTGGAGAGATGGCTCAGCAGTTAAGAACATTGACTGTTCTTGCAGAAGACCCAGGTTCGAATCCCAGCACCCATATGGCAGCTAACTGTCCGTAACTCCAGTTCCAGGGGATCTGACGGCCTCTTTTGTCATTCGCGGGCATTGCACAACATGGGTACACTTATGCAGGCAATACCCGCATACACATAAAATAAAAATTTAAAAAATTAAAATAAATAAATAAAAAGAATTATACTGAGTCAGTGAAATGCGTCAGTGGTGCAATACTGCCAAGACTGAGCCTCAATCCTGGGACCCACATGGTAGGAGAACCGATTCCTCCCAAGTTGTCCTCAGACCTCCATACACACACAGGTGGTGGCACAAGTACATAAATAGATAAATAGGTAAATAAATAAATAAATAAAATAATCAAACAAACAAATAAATAAGCAAACAAACCAATAAATAATAAAAAATTTTAATAGGAAGTATACATTTGATCTCTGCCCCATTCTTAAATCCTTTCTAATTCTCTAAGTAGGTGATAGCTATGTTTTCTGTTGTAGTAAGACAACTCTTGATGGACTCCTAGGTGAAGGCTAGTCACTAGAAGGATAAGGCCATAAGTTTTTCGTCCCAAGCCAGACCCCCCAACCATACCTCTCTCCATACTCCCACACAACACCCTCCTCCAAGAGAAAACAAGCTGGAGCCCGAGTTAACAATAGAACAGACCTCTGTGATGAAGCCTCCAAAACCCTCTGAACTACAGGACTGGGAGAACTACTAGGTTAGAGAGCAGAAGGGGGTGCCTGAGAGGGCAGACAGCCTTAAAGACTGTGTGGAAATTATGCTGCCCCTCCCCTCCCCGCCACCCCCGTGTTACCCTCTGAATCTCTTTATCTGGCTGCTCATCTGTTCCCTCTGTGATATCTTTAATAAAGCACTTACCCAAGTTGTCTGAGTGATTAGCAAATAACTGAACCAGAGGGAAGAGATAGTGGGAGCTCCAATGTGCAAGTTACCAAACAGAAATTCTAGACAGGTGTTAGGCATGGTGGCACATGCCTGTAATTCTACCACTCAGGAAGCTGAGGCCAGAGGATCTTGAGTCCAAGGCCAGCCTGGATAGGGAGAACACTGCCTCAAAAACAAACAACAAAAATGGGGAAAAAGTTCTGGAGGCACCTGAGATTATGAAGCAGTCTTGAATACTGAGCCCTTAAGCTGTGGGATCTGAAGCTGGGCATTATGGGTGGTACACACCCATAATCTAGCACACAGAAAGCAGAAGTAAAAAGACGGTGAATCTGAGTCTAGATTGGGCTACAGAGCAATACTCTACTTCCAAAAAAACAATAAACAAATCAACCAACAAATAAATAAAACTGTGCTATCTAATATTCTCCAGGTAGAAAGTGTGAATGGACTGCCTAGAAAGTGTCTAGTCAGTGTGGGGAAAAAATCCACTCATCTGGGTCACAGGAGTGTGCAAGGTAGCCAAAGTAAAGAAATAGCTTGTCTTTTCTTATTACACAATTACTTCTGAGTCCCCAGCCCCCCCAATTTAAAGAACAAAATGAAATAAACCAAGTTAATTTTTTCTTTTTTTTTTTGGTCTTTTTGAGACAGGTCTCCCTGTAGCCCCAGCTGTCCTGGAACTCACTATGTAGACGAAGCTGGCCTTGAACTCACCGAGATCCCCCTGCCTCTGCCTCCTGAGTGCTGGGGTTAAAGGTGTACGCCACTGTGCCCGGCAATTTTATTTATTTTTAAACTAAAGTTTGAACCTAGGCCCTTGACATGCTAGGCAAGTACTCTACCATTGAGCCTTTTTGGGGTAGGGGGTTGGAGGGAATTGTTGAGACAGTTTCTCATTCTGTAGCCCAGGCTATCTTGGATCTTACTGTATAACCCAAATTAGCTTCAAACCCTCAGTGATCCTCTTGCCTCAGACTCCTGTGTGCTAGGGCTACAGGCCTGAACCACACCTGGCTCTCAACTTGTTTTAGTGTGATTTTGGGTTTTTTTTTTTTTTTTTTTTTTTTTTTTTTTTTTTTTTTTCGTCTCCTTGTAGCCCCAGCTGTCCTGAAACTATGTAGACCAGGCTGGCCTCGAACTCACAAAGATCTGCCTACCTCTGTCTCCCAAGTGCTGGGATTAAAGGTGTGTGCCACCATACCCAGCAACTTGTTTTAGGTTTATTTTGGCACAAGGTCTCACAAATTTACCCATGCTGACCTTGAAGTTGTGATCTTCCTGACTCAAACTTCTTCAAACTGGGATCACAGGACCAACTCTTTTCTTACTAAATGAAACAGTACTATAGAAATTATATTACTCATATAATACTGTTATTATAAAGCAATTCTACCAGAAAATCAGTTAAAACTACGATACATCATAAGTTTTTTGAAAAATAGCTTTAGGTCAGTGAATGGCTCAGTAGATAAAGGTGCTTGCTACCAAGGCTGCTGACCTGATTCATTCCCCAGGACTTACATGGTAGAAGAGAACTGATTCTCTCAGGTTGTACTCTGATATCCACATGCATGCCACAGCACCCACACAAACACACATAAGCAAATAAATGTAGATTTAAAATTAAATAAATAGGGGCTGGAGAGATGGCTCAGCAGTTAAGAGGACCCAGGTTTGGTTCCCATGGCAGCTAACAACCATCTATAACTCCAGTTCCAGGGGATTGAATGTCCTCTTCTGGCCTCTGTGGACACTGCATATACATGGTGTACTCACATACATGCAGGCAAAACACTCATACACATAAAATAAAAATAAAAAATTTTAAAATTTTAAATAAATAAAAATAGCTTTAAATCTTCCAAAGGTCCTTACTAAATGCAGTTCCCTCTGTTGCCACCAGCACCTTCACTGGCATCTGCCAAATAGCTAGTCTAATAGCCTTGGCTAGTCTAAAACTCACTATGTAGAGTAGACTGTCCACCAGACTCTACCTCCTGAGCTCTGAGATTAAAGGTGTACATCTGGATTCAGGCCTTTCTCTTCTAAGAAACAATAACACTGCTTGACTTTAATTCAGTTCTTGAGGTCTGTTAATCACAAAATGGGGCTGGAGAGATGGCTCAGTGGTTAAAAGCATTGGCTGTTCTTGCAGAGGCCCCCGGATTGATTCCTAGCATCCACACAGCAACTAACAACTGTTCCTAACTCCAGTTCCAGGGGATCCAGCTCTCTCTTCTGACCTCCATGAGTTTTGCATGCCACCAGTATACCTACCTAATGCAGGCAATACACTCACACATAAAAAATAAAAATAATAGAATATTTTTTAAAAAATCAGAAAACAGGTTACAAGAGAATAGGCAGGTCTTGGGCCCAGGGCTACTAACACCTCACAAACCTGGCAGCAATTTTTCAATAGAGGGTAAAGGAGGAAAGTGTGAGAATGTACTGCTATTCTAGAAAAGGAAAGCTGGTATTCTTAGGTAAAGAGAAAGAAGCCTGACTTGTTCAAGCATGTTTAGAATTTAGTTGTACAATCCCTCTCACTACCTTTTTTTGAGCTGGGATTTTGTTTTGTTTGGGCTGGGATTACATGCACACCACCATACTCACATAGAATTTATAGCTATAGTCTTTTAATTACAAAACTATCCTATTATGTAAATAAAACTCTGGATTTGAAGCATTATTTCCTACTGAAATAATTGCTTTTTTTTTTTTTTTTTTTTTTTTTTTTTTTTTCTGATTTTATGAAGCAGGGTCTCCCTGGAGCCCCAGCTGTCCTGGAACTCACTATGTAGACCAGGCTGGCCTTGAACTCACAGAGATCCGCCTGCCTCTGCCTCCCGAGTGCTGGGACTACAGGCATGCCCTACCATGCCCAGCTAAAATAATTGCTTTTAAAATTCATTTTAGGGGCTGGAGAGATGGCTCAGTAGTTAAGAGCACCAGCTGCTCTTGCAGACGACCTGGGTTCAGTTCCCATAACCCCCATGGTGGCTAACAACCATCCAAAACTCCAGTTCCAGGGGATCTGACACCTTTTTCTGACCTCTGTGGGTAGTGCATGACATGAGTGCACTTACATGCAGGCAATACACTCATGCATAAAATTTTTTAAATTCATTTTTAAATATAATTTACTTTTGTTGTTGTTGAGGTTAGCCTTAAACTCCTGAACTCAAGCCATTTTCCACCTCAGTATCCTGAGTAGCTAGAGATTACAGGCAAGTGCCAGTGTACCTGCTCTATAATTTACTTTTTCCCTCTTAGGTTAGCATACAAAGTAAAGAGTTTTATCATGGAATCTGTATGCACACGTCATTATACTTTGCCTTCATTTATCATAATTTACTTTTGATAATGAAATGTTTCTTAAGAACACAGTTACCATGTCAAAGCTGAACACAGCAATGGCGTCTCAAACAACCCACACACTTCAGTCATACCTACCTGCAGAACCAGATGTTGCTTCAGGAGACGACATATTCTGAGTTGCCTTTTCGTTTCTCTGGTTTGGTGAAGAGATTATAAGCCTGTCTTGCCCCCTGACACTTATTTCTGTTTTGTTACCAATTCCCTTTAAAAATGAGGCAGAATAAAAAACAAGTGATTAGCAGGCAAACAGCATTGTGCGCTTATAAAGGTGGTTTAACATGATCATAATCTGCTTGAACTTGTACTGTCTTTGATTACAGTGAGCCATCATCACAATAATGTTATTCCATCATCAGATGTATTCTAAAATGTATAATAAGATCACTTGAAAGGAAAATAAAAACTATTTGCCTTAAGTTCAGGTGATATCCTTAATAAATGAACCTGCATCACCCCATTTTCTGTCAAAAACCAAAATATTTTCTAATCTGAATAGTTTCTTCCTTCACACACATAATAGTAAGAGAGCTCTAGCCATTGTCCTTTGGTGAAGTCCTCTATTACAAAGGTGAACTTGTCTTAAGTGCTAGGAATATTCAAATACAGAAACATGCCATTCATGGGTACAAAATGTGATCACATGCTAATGTGGAGCACACAGAAGTAGGTACAATTAATTTAGGTCAGGATTTAGATATTTTTAATATAATGGAATAAAAGTAAGAGTAATTTGTGTGTTAAAGTATTTTAAATTTGTTGAGTTATTTTTGTTTCATGTATGAGTGTTTTGCCTGTATGCATGTATGTACACTATATGAGTGCCAAGTGTCTGGAAAGGCCAGAAGAGGGCACTGTATCCCCTAGAACTGGAATTATAGATAGTTGTGAGTTGCCATGTGGGTGCTGGGAACTGAATCTGGGTCATCTTAACTGCTGTACCACCTCTTTAGTCCATATATATATATATAAAAAAATATATGATCAGTTCTATCCTGAATTTCCTTAAAATAATATTCTCGGGGTATGAGATAACAAGTTGATCTTTTTCATACAGAAGCAGGTAAAATCAGCTCAAAGAGTAAAGGCAATTTACATTCAAACAATGTGCAAATGTTGCTATCAAAAGAATCAAGCGGGGGCTGGAGAGATGGCTCAGCAGTTAATAGCACTTGCTGCTCCTCCAAAGGACTCCTAGCAACCCCATGAGGCAGCTCGCAATGGCTTGTAACTCTTGTTACAAGGAATTTGACACCCTCTTCTGGCCTCTGTACCTTCATACAAGTGGCATTCACTCACAAATACACATATAAACATAAATTTTTAAAACTTAAAAAAAGTGGAAACTATATTTTAACAGTGGAAACTGTAACTTTTCCAGGGAGCTTAGCCCAACTAAATGAGTTGAAACTATAGAGAGACACAGATGAATAAAGAAGCTTTAACATTTCTAAGAATGTTTATATAGATCAAGACATTTCTATATTTATCAAGTCATTTATTGTGCATGTAGGTTAAGGGGAAAAAAAACCCACAGAATTCCTTAATATACACATGCATTAAGATACTGCTAAAACAAAATCACAAACCCAAAATTGTTGAGTGGGCTGGGTCATAGAAAGGCGGCCCATACATATTCTAGTGTTACAAAAGAGTTTTGACATTTTCAATTGAAAATATAACTGCCTTCAATGTTGGTCCAGGTTAGAATGATGGAGGCATTTGGATTTAAAAGGCTGATCTGCCGGGTATGGTGGCACACACCTTTAATCCCAGCACTTGGGAGGCAGAGACAGGCAGATCTCTGTGAGTTCAAGGCCAGCCTGGTCTACATAGCGAGTTCCAGGCCAGCTAGGGCTATAGACGGACCCTGTCTTATAATGACAAAAAAGGCTGATCTACACCATTACCCTTCCTCACCACAGTTCACTGTTATGGACCACCATAGTAATGGAGTGTCTCCAAAATTCTGAGAGATCCTAAGGCAACAGGAATCTAACAAAATTAGGCACAACAAATGTCAGGCTAAATGTGGCTTTTTTTTTTGGTCTTTTTGAGACAGGGTCTCCCTGTAGCCCCGTTGTCCTGGAACTATGTAGACCAGGCTGGCCTCAAACTCACAGAGCTCTGCCTGCCTCTGCCTCCCAAGTGCTGGGACTACAGGCGTGCACCACCACGCCTGACTCTAAGTGTGGCCTTTTTAAAAACAGCTTCAAGCTGGAATAAGAGAAGGCCTGAACATGGCACAGGTAGGACTGTTAGGAGGCCCCTGCCAGGAGGCATGACTAGCCCATATTTTTCTTTCTTCTTTTTCCTTAGACAGGGTCTCATTATATAGCTGTGGCTGGCCTGGAACGCATTATATAGACAAGGCTGCCTTCAACTCACAATAGATCCACCCATCTCTGATTAAAGGAATATGCTCTTTTTTTTAAAAGACACTGTCTTCCTATGTTGCTCAGGCTAACCTTGAATAACTTGTGCCTCAGCCTTCTGAATGTTGGAATTATAGGTGTGTATATGCAAGAAATCTTGACTAAACCTGTATCATCCAACATACTTGTCACATGTGGCTGACTTGAAATGTGGGGATGTAGCTCAGCTGGTAGAGTGCTTTTCTAGTATGCATGAAAGGAGGGTCCCCTAGCACCAGTTCCACCTCTTAATCCCAGCACATGGAAGGTAGAGGCAAGAAGATCAGAAAAGTTCAGAGTCATCCTCAGCTACACAGTAAATTTAAGGCCAGCCTGGGCTACGTGAGACAGAGAGAGAGAGAGAGAGAGAGAGAGAGAGAGAGAGAGGAAAATACATACTGAATTCCAGACAGTATGAGAAAAAAGGAGTAAGCAGCAGCTCATCAATCATTTTAAACTGACTACATGGTAAAATAACATTCAGGGGCTGGAGAGATGGCTCAGCAGTTAGGAGCACTGGCTGCTCTTATAGAGGACCCAGGTTCAATTCCCAGCACCCACATGGTGGCCAACACCTGTAACTCCAGTTCCAGGGGATCCGACGCCCTCTTCTGACCTCCTCAGGCACTGTATGACATGGGTGCACTTACACTCATGCAGGCAATACACTCATACACATAAAAAATAAAAAATTAAATTTAAGTTAGCCAGGCGTGGTAGCGCACGCCTGTAGTCCCAGCACTTGGGAGGCAGAGGCAGGTGGATCTCTGTGAGTTCAAGGCCAGCCTGGTCTACATAGTGAGTTCCAGGACAGCTGGGGCTAGAGGGAGACCCTGCTTCAAAAAGAAAAAAAAAAAAAATTAAAGTTTAGGTGCACTGAATTAAAAAACAACAAAACACTGTTTGTACAGCCAAACAGGTCAGCAGGTACAATTATTCCAGTAATATTTTTTTTTCACAATCATGGTTAATTCAGATAACTAAAAGAATGATTTTAAATAAAAACCACACTTCATAACAAAGAAAAATTCAACAAATTAGAAACAGGCAAACTGCCCAGTTTTTTTCTATGACTTTCAGGAGCTAAGCTCAATTTTGGCTGCATAACTCAATGTTAGTCTACTACAGATGGGAATATTACAAAAGAAAGGGAAACGGGAAAAAAATAGTCTTCTCTACCTATGCTTTTTTTTTGCCCACAGAGTAAACATAACTGTCTGTTTCAAATACAGTGTATCCAAAGGGTATTTAAATATGTTCTTACACTGACGTTTTACTATGACCCCCCACAAACCTAGAAGAGCAAAAAGTACCTTTGTTGAATAAACAAATTGATCAATAAACTTCCCATCTCCCGTTGCATTCTGAAGAGCAAACACTTGTTCTATTTTCACAACTGGAGACATATTACACTTCTGCAAATCTAAGCTCCCTTTGTGCATTGTAATGGAAGCTGGTAAGGACTTTCTTGCAGCTGCTGTTTTCCAGGTTATTTTAACAGGGGGTGTTTCTTCCTCTTCCAAGCTTGTGTTCCGCCTCTGGCTCTGTCTTCGAATCTCACTGCCTGACTGTGAGGAGGCGACCTCCCCAGCACTGGTCTGCTCTGGCTGACTATTCAGCACAGATCTTGGTCTTCGGGGTTTTTTAACTTCGGTCTTGGAGGTAACATTCTTTTTTGTTTGGGGTAAAGCCTCTTCTGGCTGTTTGTCAATATAGATGAATGTATACTGTTCTATTCTTTCTTCTCGAGTCATTTTCAATGCTTTCTCTGCATGCGCAATGCCAATATCCCACTGGGCGCGTTCTCGCTGAGGCCGGGGTTTCCGAATCTTTATGAAAAAAGATACAGGCATTATGTGACATGCTTTAATCTATCAAACTATCCTTTGATGACTACTCTACTGAACGACCCAAAGAAGGGACTGTCCCTCTCACATCATATTCATTGTAGCAGTAACAAGGGAAAAGAAAGATTACAGAAATGATTATTTTCAATAAGCACTAACATTAAACATGATACTACAAAGCTCCTATTTTCTTCCAGATCTAGGGCATGCAGGCAAATAAGCCCGGGTACTATGGAAATCTAAACAAAGCATGCTGACAGCCAACATTTGGAGATATACGGCTAGATCGTGCCAGCCTGCAAACAGGAACAGAATGACGTGAAAGGAGAAGTCTAAGGAACAAATGACTGCTATTAGCAGACAAGAGAGAGAAAATAGGCCTGAGTCCGTTTCCATTAGGTGCTGTGTTGCACAGAAGAGTCTGGACTGGCAAGAGAGGTCGGAAAGTTTTTAGCAAAAGTGTGCACGATAAACAAAGTTGATTTAATGTGTAGGAGATGAGGAAAGCAATTAAGAATTCCTCAGATAGGGGTCAGTGAGATGGCTTGGCATGTAAAGGTGCTTGCCTCCAAGTCTGACTATACTGGGTTCAATCCACGGGACCCACATGACGGAAGCTGTCCCACAAGCTGTCTTCTGGTCTCTACACACATACCATGGCAAATGCACTCATACATATACACACAAACTAAATAAATAAAATGCAATAAAAAAATTTTATAAAGAATTGTTCAGATAGCTAAAGTGAAGTAGATGGTATAGTAGGTGGTACAGCATGATAAGTACTGATGAATAAATCTGTAAGTCCGATAATCAAAATCCTGTGATAAAACTGATCTTTTAAAGTATAAAAATCAGAAATTTCTAAATCATAAGACATTAATTGCAAGATAAACTTGAAATTGTCCTTATGAAACCCAGCACTGTGTACAATGCCAATAAATAAAAACTATAAGCTGGGCATGGGGATACACGCCTTTAGTCCCAGCACTGGGGAGGCAGAGGCAGGCAGATCTTTGTGAGTTCAAAACCAGCCTGGTCTACATAGCAAGTTCCAGACCAGCTGGGGCTATAGGGAGACCCTATCTTAAAAATAAAAAACAAAAAACAAACAAACAAAAAACCTATAATATAAATAAAACATAAGCAAACTAAAAAATTAAAATCTCAGACATATTATTGAGGATTCTCAAAATTCTAACATACCCATCACCATTTCAAACATATTCCCTATATTCCCTGGTGCTCTAACTGGTGTGGTTGAGATGAAGCAGTTACTTGAGATTTCTGTGCCTTAGTTTCTTAATCTGTAGAAAAATAATATATACCTTTTTTGCTGCTTTCTTTTTACTATTTTTATTTATTTTATGTATATGAGTGTTTAGCCTGCATGTAAGTACGCCTGTGCCATGCAATCCCTGCAGAGGCCAGAAGAGGGCATCAAATCCCCTGGAACTGGAGTTACAGACAGCATATCATGTAGCAGCCAATACTCTTAACTGCTAAGCTATCTCTCCAGTCCTTTATCTGGGTGTTTATGAAAATTAAGTAAGTACATCAATACTTAAAACAATGTTTACTTCACAGTTGGTACTGAATGAACTTTTCTGATTGGTTTATATTTGTTTTGAGATAAGGCTTCACTGTGTAGCCTATTCAGACTTTAAACTCTAGATCCTCTGCCTTAGTTTCCCAAATGCTGGCATTACAGATACCTAGCTCTCATCAAATATTTTTAAATTTTAAAAATTTATTATTTTAATTTTATGTGTATGAGTATACCGCCTGCACGTAAGTGCACCAAGTCATACAGTGCCCCTGGACCTGAACTTAGAAGGGTTGTTAGCCACCATATGGGTACTGGGAACCAAACCTGGGTCCTCTGGAAGAACAGCAAGTGTTCTTAACCCCTGAGCTATCTCTCCAGTCCCCTTATTTTTAAAACATTACTTTCACAAAATAACTTTCTTGGGAAAGATGCTAATATAGAGAAATTTCAAATCCCTGGCAAAATATACATTTCCCCAGTTAGTGGATTTGTGCACATTAATAATTCACAAAAGAATTATAAAGTTGGCTTTTGTTTTGTTTGTTTTTTGAGACATGATCCTGTGCATACCAGCCTGGCCTAAAGCTCTCTATATAACAATAGGAAAAACTTGAACTTCTGATCCTTCTGCCGCCACCTCCCAAGTGCTGGGTTTATAGACACACATAAATAACTATGCCCAGCTTTTGCTGGTAATCAAACCCAGGGTTTTGCGTGTGCTAGGCAAACGCTTTAATGAACTCCATGCTCAGTTCCTTAAGTTTTTTTTAACAGTACTGTAATGTTATATGATATATAAAACTCAATTTACCTATTTAAGTTTTTTGAAACAGGGCTTCACCATGTAGTCCTGTCTGGCCTAGAAGTTGCTGTGTAGATCAGATTGGCCTCAAATTTTGAAGTTATCCTCCTGCCTTGTCACTGGGAAGATGGGCATATACATTACACCCAGATATAAAATGTATTAA
The DNA here is from genome assembly GCF_000622305.1 of Nannospalax galili. Taxonomy (NCBI): domain Eukaryota; kingdom Metazoa; phylum Chordata; class Mammalia; order Rodentia; family Spalacidae; genus Nannospalax; species Nannospalax galili. Next base: position 205,395 of record NW_008350467.1, read on the forward strand.
TGGGCAATGGGGATATAGCTGAGTGGTAGACAGTCTGCCTGGCATGGGCAAGGCTCTGAGTTCCATCTCCAGCAATGCAACAAACAAAACAAATCAATAAAATACTAGAATAGTCAGTTACCTTTTGTTTTTCAGAGTGATTGCTGGCTTGTTTGGTTGCCTCAGCCAGTAATTCTTCATACTGTTTATGACCTTTATACTCCCGTACCCGCTTTTCATGAACCCATGCTCTCTCTGGCTGGTTGCTAAAAAACTGAACATGGTATTCCCTGGCACCTATAAATAAAAATTCATATTAATCATGTTAGGACATAAAAATCCATACTTTGCCAAAAGGGCCTCAACATCTTTCCCATTAAAACTTTGACATTTTAAATTTTCAAAAGATATATTACAATACCTACGAACTTCACAATTAATAGTTACTATAAAAATCATCCCAGGTGATTAAAATCAGTGAAGCAAATTTTAAGAGAACGAAATGCTGAAATTCTGCTAATTGCCAGACTTATTACTTGGATTATACAATGTATTTTTACTTGTCTCCAGTATTTTTACAAACTGGAACGTAAACATACAATGCTTCCTTCCAAATTCTAATTAAACTGCTTTTCTAGCTATAGAAATGTAAAATTGTTTCAGGGGTCCTGTGACCCTTAAAAGTTTGTCATAACAGTATCACTATGATTTTTCTTTTACACTTAATAGTACAAAAGCAACAACAGATAAAACTGCTGGCCTCCCAGCACAAGCAGAGAAATTAGGCGCACTGAACTATACCAGCTCACTATCACATACTGGGCTCTTTTCTAAAAAAGAGTAATGACTGATAAATCAGCAAAACTCATCAATTTTCCTAAATTTTCAACCTTGAATTAATGCCTTTTATGTAATCTGCTAAAACAAGAAAAATGAACAAACACTTCTGCACACTGGGTAACGAAGGGCTGCCTTAAGGAAAACCACCAGTGTGGTCATTTAAGTGACAGGGTGAACCAGCCAATTTCCCACAGAGCTCCATCATTACTAGAAAGTGTTCCTGAAAGAACGACAGTTACTCAAACTTGAGCAGCTGGCAGATATATCTCAAAAATGAGCTTCATACTTCAAGGAAAACAACACTGTTGCCAATCTTGCAAGCAAAATTGAATTCTGGAAAATCTGTCTTTGCCTCTCTGCATCTGCCAACTTCACAATAATCAAAAATATTCAAAGAATGTAAATAGTAATAATTAAAAGAATAGTTACAAAGGAATATGCCAACATTTGAAAGAGCTACATCAGTAAACCAAGAATTTTTAAATAGCCAATGCATACACACGAAGTCAGAGAAGGTAAAAGATCCATTCAAGGTATAAGATAAAATCAGTAGATTTTAATATAACAGTACAAATGTTCATTGAATGATTTCAGATTTCAAATCGCAATTCACCCTCTACCTGCTGAGTTTTGGTATATCAAAGAAAAATATCCACAATGACCTGAAAAAACTATCAAATAGTTTTCCCTTTTCCCACCACACATATATGAGTCAGTTATCTTCAAATACTGCAACCAAACAACAGATCCTAACAGACTGAACATAGAATAGATGCAAGAATACAGTGTTTCCATTCAAGCCAGACATTGAAGATTAATAAATATGGAAAACAATGTCATTTCCCCCAGAACTTAAAAAAATTTTTTTAAATTCATCTACTGTATGTGTGTAGGTTAGAGGACAGCTTTTGAGAGTCAGGTCTTTCAGGAATTGAACAAAACTTGTTAGCCTTGGCAACAAGTATCCTTACCCACTGATCCATTTCACTGACCCTTATTAATTTTTTAAAGAAAATCATTATTCTTTTTGTTTGCTTTGTTTTGTTTTTGGTCCTTTTGAGACAGGGTCTCCCTGTAGCCCCAGCTGTCCTGGAATTCACTATGTAGACCAGGCTGGCCTTGAACTCACAGAGATCCACCTGCCTCTGCCTCCTGAGTGTTGGGATTAAAGACGTGCACCACCATGCCCAGCAAAGAAAATTATTTTTCATAAAAATTTATCTTAAAATAATTTAATAAATTCTAAAGTTTCTCAGACTTAATATCTAAATTAAATTAAACAGTAGCTATCACCTGAAAAAAGCTATAAAAGCTTTTTAAATTTTTTTTGAGATGTGATCTATCTATGCAGCTAAGGCTGATCTCAAACTTGAGGTCTGCCTATGTTATCCCCAAGACCTCCCTGGAATTAAAAGCATAGTCTAGCTGGGCATGGTGGCACATGCCTTTAATCCCAGCACTCTAGAGGCAGAGGCAGGTGGATCTCTGTGAGTTCAAGGCCAGCCTGGTCTACATAGTGAGCTCCAGGCCAGCTAGGGCTACAGGGAGACCCTGACTCAAAAAGAACAAAAAATAAAAAAAAAGAAGAAAAGAAATGAATGAATGAATGAATAAATAAATAAATAAATAAATAAATAAATAAATAAATAAATAAATAAAATAAAAGCATATTCTGCTATGCCCTTCTAACAAATGTCTCTTGGACTCTCAAATACTGAAAACTGAAAGACATCCTGGGACCAAATCATCTGCTTAAGAGTAATGCACTCTGAAAATGTGGTCTGGAGAGGCTGGTGTGGTAAGGCATGCTTTTAATCACAGCACTCAGGAGGCAGAAGCAGGTGGATCTCTGTGAGTTCAAGGTCAGCCTGTTCTACATAGAGACTTTCAGGCCAGCCAGGGCTAGAGAGACCTTATCTCAAAAACAAAACAAACAGAAAACCAAAGGGGTTGGAGAGACGGCTCAGTGGTTAAGAGCACTGGCTGCTCTTCCAGAGGACCTGGGTTTGATTCTCAGCACTAACATGGTGGCTAACAACCATCTATAACTCCAGTTCCAGGGGATCTAACACCCTCTTTTGGTCTCTATGGGCACTGCCTACACATGGTACACTGACATACATGCAGGCAAAATATTCATACACATAAAAGTAAAAATTAAAAAAATTTTTTTTGGTCTTTTTGAGACAGGGTCTCCCTGTAGCCCCAGCCGGCCTGGATTCACTATGTAGACCAGGCTGGCCTGCAAGTCTTTATGTAGAACAGGCTGACCTTGAGCTCAGAGATCTGCCTGCCTCTGCCTCCCAGGTGCTGGGACTGAAGGCTTAGGCCACCACACCCAGCTATAATTTAAATTTTTTAAACCAATAAAAATAGCTTTAAATCTTCCAAAGGTTCTTACTAAATACAGTGCTCTCCCCCGGCCCTCCACCCTATCTTTCAAATAGGGTCTCACTATGTAGCCCTGGCTAGTTTACTAGCCCTAGCTAGTCTGAAACTCTATAGACTGCCCACTAGCCTCTGCCTCCTGAGCCCTGAGATTAAAGGTGTGCATCTAGATTCAGGCATTTCTCATTTAAGCAACAATAATGCCGCTTGACCTTAATTTAGTTCTTGAGGTCTGTTAATCAGAAAACAGGGGGCTAGAGAGATGGCTCAGCGCTTAAAAGCACTGGCTGCTCTTGCAGAGGAACAGGTTTGGTTCTCGGGACCTACAGGGCAGACTGTATCTCAAGTTCTAGGGAATCTGACTCCTTCTGGCCTCTGTGAGTTTCGTGTGACAAGGTTGCACTTACATGTATTCAGGCAAAACACTCATACACATAAAATGAAAATAATAAATAAAATATATTAAAAACTAAATCCAACAAGATAACAGAAAGAGAGGAAGGGAGGTTGGGAGGGAGGATGTGGTCTGTAAAACAAGCCAGACTATTAAGGTAGGCTGGAGAGGTGGTTCATCAGTTAAGAGTGCCTGTTGCTCTTCCAGAAGACCAGAGTTTGGTTCCTGGCACCCATATTGGGGGGCTCACAACAACTCCTATATCCAACTCCAGGGCATCAGACTCCCTTTTCTGGCCTCTGGAGGCACCCACATGCACACCACATACCAACAG
>NW_008350467.1:209438-216250 GCF_000622305.1 Nannospalax galili
TATATATAAAGTAAAAAATGCAAAATAAACCTTAAAATAAAAATAAGCATAAGAATTGAAAGTAAGCATTTAAAACTACTGTAGTAACCTGATATTTAGGACATGGAGACATATGCTCAGTGTTTTGCACTATGTACTTGGCAGCACCAAATAAAGTAGGGATGGTGGCACATGCCTGCAATCCCAGCACTCAGGAGGCAAAGGCAAGAAAATCAGAAATTTAAGGTCATTCTCAGATACCTATCAAATTTGAGGCCAGTCTGGGCTACATAAGACCATCTCAAAAAAGAAAAATACAAAACAGAACTGCCTAATATAGTACCTTGCCCAAAAGTAGATAGACAACAATACAGACTTTTTTCACTTCTGCCCCAGTGATATTTCTACTATCCCAATCTTTAATTAACATCTAATATTTCCATGAAAAATGGTAAGCCATACTAGCTGCTATACTTGGGCAGATCCTTGGCTATACAGACTAACTAGACTTAAACACATACTTTTTCTTCTCATTAACGTTAACACGTAAGACAGGAAGTTTAATGTGAACGAAAAAGAATAAAGATGCAAAGTTGTCACAAATAATGAACTCAACAGGTGACACTTAAAAGTGAATTTATGCCGGGTGTGGTGGCACACGCCTGTAGTCCCAGAACTCGGGAGGCAAGGCCAGCCTGGTCTACACGGTAAGTTCTAGGCCAGCTGGTACTACAGGGAGAACCTGTTTCAAAAAGACTGAAAAAAAAAAAAGTAAGTTTACAAAGCAAGTGCCCAGAAAGTGTCCAAACTTTCTTTGGACTTCTAAGACCATTCAAGGTAGTAGAATCTTAGAAATTTAATATACATCATGCTTTGGTCAAAACCAACATGGTATTTGGACAAAGAAGTAAACAGAATTTATCTTTCCTTGATTTTTTAACGTGGTGGTCCTTTTAATAAGGTGATGCTATACAGCAGTCCCTTCTGCATGAAATAACTACCATCATCACAACTTCGGCTGAGCCTGATCACTAAATATAGTCACAACTGGGCTTGTTGATAGTTGTGCTCATTCATTAAAGGAGTGCCAAGCAGGGTTACTGGACCCTCACCTGAGTATCCAGCCACTCTTCCCAGCCAACTAGTCCAGCCTTGGAAGACAAAAGAAAAATGAGGAAGAACCCAACAGAGGGATGCTTTTGGAAGCCCTTGTCAAGAAACTCCAATGGACTCTCACATGAACATTTGAAAATTGCCCTGTTCTGACTTTTCTTCTAGTTCCCTGTCTGGAACTTGTAATGCTAATTATTCTTGCCTTTACTTCTTCACAACTCTACTCATGATTCAAGAACTTTTTTTTCCCCTTAGAGATAAGAGCTATGCAATTTGGGAGTCTTTTAGACCCACTGAAGGGATACTCCAATTGCCTCACCTTGCATCCCTGTTCAGAAGAATCCAAGAGAAAAAAAAACAAAAAAACAAACATGGTGTTTGGACAAAGAAGTAAACAGAATTTATCTTTTCTTGATTTTTTAACATTCCTAAGATAAGGTTCTATACTATTATAACTGATTCAAGTTATATTTCTATGTCATATCAAATATATAAGGCTGTCCCTGCCAATTTACAGATTCACAAATGGCATAGAAGAAAAAAGTATCCTGAAAAAGTTAATAGGATCAAAAGCACTTGTCTGATGAAAAATTACTCCCATAGGAGTCAATAATAAAACAAAAAATGATCAACCAAGCCAGGCATTGTGGCATATATCTGTAATTCACTTAGAACACTGAGGCAGGAGGATCATAAGCTTGGGGCCTGTCTGGGCTACATAGTGAGATCCTAAGTAAAAACCAAAATGAAACAGAAACTCATACATTAAACTCATACCATATAGTCAGTTTTTATGTTTTTTTTTTCCATAAAATACAAAAATTAAGGTCTTTAATAAAAAAGGAAGTATGAAAGAAATTATAAAATACAGGCCAGCTGTAGCAGCACTCTAGTGGCAGAGGCAAGGTGGATCCAGGCCAGTCTGATTTACATAAGGAGTTCTAGCCCTGCCCCCCAAAGAAAACCAAAAAACAGCAACAACAAATGCAGGAAGTAGGTGTTGTGGTTCAGGCCTGTAATTATACTTACTTGAGAGGCTGAACCTGGAGGATTACAAGTTCAAGGCCTACCTGGGAAATTTAATGAGATAACTGTTTTAATTTTTTTTTGGAAGAGGATTTATTTGGTTCATAATTCCAGGCTCCAGTCCATCATGGCAGGGAAGTCAGAGTATCAGGAGCTTGAGGGAACTGCTCACATTATACCCACAGTCAGGAGCAGAAAGCAACTTCATTTCTCCTTTTATTTTGGACTTATTCATTGTTAAGACAGAGTCTAGCTATGCAGCCCTAGCTGGCCTGGAACTCAATATACAAACCATGGTGGGAGTTGGAGAGATGGTTCAGTGGTTAAGAGCACTGGCTGCTCTTGCATTAGACCCAGGTTCAGTTTCTAACACCACTTGGTGGCTGACAGTCTGTAACTCCAGTTCCAGGGGGATCTGATGCCCTCTTCTGACATCCATGGGCACTGCATGACAGGGGTGCACTTTTAACAAAAAAACCAGACTGGTCTTAACACTCAGAGATCTACCTGTCTCTGCCTCCCAGGTGCTCGGATTAAAGGCATGTGCCACCAAGTTCAGTTTTGGACTTTAAAAAAACATTCATTCATTCATTCATTCATTCATTCATTCGGGAGGGAGGGGCTTGTGTGGACGCCAGAGAACAACTTTTGGAAATTAGGTCTCTCCTTCTATCGTATGGGTTCCAGGGATGGAACTCGGGTCATCGGGCTTGACAATGAGTGCCACTACCCAATGAACCATCTCACCAACTGACTTCCTCCATTTTTTTTATATAGTCCTGGATACCCTGCCCAGGGAAATGATACTACCCACAGTGGGTGTGTCTTCCCACATCAATTAATGTAATTAAGATAACCCCTCACCGGGCTGGAGAGATGGCTCAGTGATTAAGAGCACTGGCTGCTCTTGCAGAAAACTTGGGTTCAGTTCCTGAAACCCATACAGAGGCTAACAACTATCTGTAATTCTAGTTCCAGGGCATCTAAGGCCCTCTTCTAGCCTCTGCAGGCACTGTACACATCTGACGCACTTATATACATACAAATAAAACATTCATACACATAAAATAAAAATAAACAAAATAATAATTAAATTAAATTTTAAACAGATAATCCCTTACAGTGCTAAAGAGATGGCTCAGTGGTTAAAAGCACTTGCTGCTCTTCCAGAGGACTAGGGTTTGGTTCCCAGAATGCATGTCAGGTAACTCAAAACCTGTAACTCCATCTCCAGTGAATCCCAAGCCCTCTTCTGGCCTCCACAATCACTGACATGCACATGGCATATTCACACACATACATATAAATTAAAAAAAAAAAAAATCTTAAGGATAATTCCTCACAAACATTTTCAGAGGTTCATCTTCCAGGTGATTAAAAAAAAGTGTAATTAATTAAAAAATCTGGGATGAAGCATGGTACTAGAATGATTAGCTAGCATGCACAAAGCTAGCACTGGAGAGTGGGGTGGTTATTGGGCTGGAGAGATGGCTTAGTGGTTAAGAGCACTGTTGTTCTTCCAGAGGACCTGAGCTCAGCTCCTAGCACCCGTGTACATTGCTGAACTTCAACTCCAGGGGATGAGAAGCCCTCTTCTGGCCTTCATGGCAACTGGCATGCACACACATACACACACACACACACACACATGTAAAAGTTTTTAAAATCTTTTTTAAAAAGGTCTAAGAGGGCTGGGTGTGGTGGCACAGACCTTTAATTCCAGCATTCAGGATGCAGGTGGATCTCTGAGTTGGAAGTCAGCCTGGTCTACATAGAGTTCCTGGCCAGTCCAGGTTACACAGTAAGACACTATCTTAAAAAAATAAATAAACAGTAGCTGGGCATGGTGGCCTAGGCCTTTGATCCCAGCACTCAGGAGGCAGAGGCAGACAGATATCTGTGAGTTTAAGGCCAACCTGGTCTACCTAGTTGAGTTCCAGGACAGCTGGGGCTACAGGGAGACCCTGTATCAAAAAGACCAAATATATAAAATAAAAAATAAGAAAATAAATAAAGACTATATTAGTTATAGAGGTTTCTCAACCAGTGAGAGCCCTCAGGAGCAGAGGCAGGAGGATCACTGCAAGTTCAAGGTCAGCCTGGGCTACAGTGGAACACTGTCTCAAAAAATCATAATCTCCAGGTGTGGTGGTGCATGCCTTTAATCCTAGCACTTGGGAGGCAGAGGCAGGCAGATCTCTGTGATTTCAAGGCCAGCTTGATCTACATAGTGAGTTCCAGGGCAGGTGGGCTACAGGGAGACCCTGTCTCAAAAACATCAAAAAAAAAAAAAAAAAAATCATAATGAACAGGACAGACAGAAATCTGATAAAGGTATATATTTTTATGTTAGATCATATATGTGTATTCTTATGTTCACATACAACACCAAATGCTCACTTTTCTTTTACTGCAAACTTGTTACTTATCTATTACTTTTCTTACCTCTTGTGTTAATTTTGGTATGGACCTCAAGCTGGGGATCACTTGAAACCATACAAGGCCACCAAGGATAGGTTCCCACCTTGGACCAAACAAGATCGCCAACCTGGAACTTAACAGCAGTGGACATTTCTGTTGTTGGAACAGAAGAAAGTATTGGCTGAACCTACAGGGAAAGGTCACAAAACTCCATCAGAAGAGAATTTTTTTAAAGAAAGAAAGAAAACAAATCAAAACAGTGTACTATATATAAAGCACATTTAAAGTGCTTACAAGGAATGGAGAGAAGATTCACATTTGTCAAACAAGGGTGAGGAACTGAGTTAAAATCCCCAGAACCAGGGCTAGAGAGATGGCTCAGTAGTTAAGAGCACTGGCTGTTCTTGCAGCATCCCAGCACCCACATGGAGGCTAACAACTGTCGGTAACTACTGTTCCAGGGGATTTGACACCCTCTGTCCTCTGTGGGCATTGCACAACACAGGTGCACTTGCATACATATACATGCACACATTACACACACACACACACACACACACACACACACACACACACACAATAAAAATTTTTAGAAAGAAAAAATTTAGATGCTTAAAAAAAGAATTCCCAGAACCCATGTGAAGCTGGGACATAGTGCACATCTGCTACCCCAGTGCTCCTATGAGAGACAAGAGAATCTCCAGATGCTCATGGTCAGCTGCCCTGACTCACACAGCGGTGAACAACAAAGAGACCACGTCACAAACAAGGTGCAAGGCAAGGACTGACACCCAAGGTTGTCTTCTGACCACCACACATACCTGCACTCACACACATGAACCCATACATGTACACAAAGTGCTTGCAATGTAAAATTTATCTTGAATTATACCCTTCTCTGATATTTACTATCTTTAACTAGCAAAGGGTGAGAAATCTGAAAAAATTAATAAGCCCATTCACAATACTGAAAACAGGACTGATGGTTTCTGTTACCAAGTTAATGATAATAAAGCATCTTGAGAGTTCAGATCATGGTTTTTAAAAGGAAAACAATTCACAGAAAATACCTACTCCTAAAACACGGTCTAAGATTTATTATCCAATTTCTGAAACAAAGACAGCTATGGCGCTTTTTAACAACACATTGCTAAGACTCGGTTGCTTCACTCACACCTCTTTCTTATATCACACCTGGTCACTGTATTCAACAAAGAGACTCACCGGGATGGCCTCCTTGAGTATGGGTTCTTCTCTTGGTTTATCTGGTGCAGGATCCACCCTCTCATTTGGTCTCTAGGTGAAAAAACGTAGGGGATAGAATAAAGTGGCAGTAAATCAAAGAACTTGGATATACATAAAAACTCAGAGAAAACTAAAAGCAAGAGCATAAAGAACATGGAATAAGACCATGTATTCAAACACATAGTGTTGTGTATTAATGTTCATCTTCCCATTCCATACCATAATTATAGCCCCTACTGCATATTTTATCACTTAAAAAACAGGTTTTCTTACATACATAGGATTAGGGTTGACTTCTAGGGATTGGATAACCTATCGGGGGCTCCTCCCTAGAGAAGACTGATTTTCACTCTCTTAGTGGCCACTGATTGCCTGTAGCTCTTCTTCTGGAGATAGGACCCTGTGCCCTATTCATGTTGGCATGTCCACTGGTGGTGTCATTATGCAGATCTTGTTCCACAGCCATAGTTGAGATTTCATGGGTACAGCATCCCTGCCATGTCTAGAAGACACTATCTCACAGCAGGTGTCCTGGGCTCCTGGCTTTTTGTTTTGGGGTCTTTTGGTCTTTTTGAGACAGGGTCTCCCTGTAGCCCCAGCTATCCTGGAACTCACTGTGTAGACCAGGCTGGTCTTGCAGTCACAGAGATCTGCCTGCCTCTGCCTCCCAGGTGCTGGGATTAAAGGTCCATGCCACCACGCCTGGCTAAAAATTTTCTAAGTAAACTGTTTTTTTCCTTTTGAAAATTGCATTTATTATTTGCATGTGTGATGTATGTGTGCATACATGGCGGCTAACAACCATCCCTAACTCCAGTTCCAGAGGATCTGACGCCCTCTTTTGATCTCTCTGGGCACTGCATGACACGGGTGCACTTACACACATGCAGGCATAACACTCACACATAAAATAAAAATAAATACACCAGGGCTGGAGAGATGGTTCAGCAGTTAAGAACACTGGTTGTTCTTGCAGAAGACTGGGGTTTGAATCCCAGCACCCATATGGCAGCTAACAACTGTCCATA
>NW_008350467.1:216552-225961 GCF_000622305.1 Nannospalax galili
TTATGTATATGAGTGTATTGCCTGCATGTGTGTAAGAGCACCCATGTCATACAATGCCCTCAGAGGTCAGAAGAGGGTGTCAGATCCCCTGGAACTGAAGTTAGGACGATTGTTAGGCACAATGTAGGTGCTGGGACTCGAACCCAGATCCTCTGTAAGAGCAGTCAGTGCTCTTAACCAGAGCCAACTCTCCAGCCCCTTAAAAATTTTAAATATAAACTCTATTAGATTACTTTTAAAATCATGAGCCCCAGAAATTTGTTCTTTTAAAAGTAAATTTTAGGGAGCTGGAAAGATGGCTCAGTGGTTAAGAGCAGTTGTTGCTCTTATAGAAGACCCAGGTACTGTTCCCAGTACCCACATGGCAGCTTATAACTGCCCATTAACATCAATTCCATGGGGATTTGACACTCTCTTCTCGCCTCCACAGGTACCAGGCACACGTGAACTTTGGACTGGAAGGTTGGTAAAGGGACTAGCCACCAAGCCTGATGAACTGAGTTCAATCACTGAAACCCAAATGGTGGAAGGAAAGAACTGAGTCCCACAATTTGTCCTCAGCCTCCACATGTGCACAATGGCTGACATATGCCACACCCACACCTGAAACAGATACATAAATATAAAAACAATTAAAAGTAAGCTTTTAAGTTGGGCCCACTTATAGCACCAGATACTTGGGAAGCTAAGGCAGGAGGCTAGCTTGAGCTGAGGCCAGCCTAAGGAAGACTTCTTGTATTAAAAAAAATATATGGTAAGGAAGAAAGAGATGACTTAGTAGGTAAAACACTGGCTATGCAAGCCTGACAACTTGAGCTCAGTTCCCAGAATCCACATGATAGAAGGAAGAGAACTATTAGAAATTGTACTCTGACCTCCACAGGCATGCCTACATTCACACACATCATGTACACACATTAATAATAATAAATAAAATCATTTTTAAAGGGCAGGTTATGCCAGGCGTATGTTCAAGCTTGTTTCTCCAGTGCTGTGACAAAACACTCTGACCACTACCAACTTGGGGAGGAAAGGGTTTATTTGTTTTACATCTCCCAGGTCACAGTTCATCAGGGAGCCCAAGGTAGGAACTCAGGGCAGGAACCTGGAGGCAGGAGCTGGAGCACAGGGCATGGAGGATCGCTGCTTATTGACTTGTTCCTCGGCCCCTGCTCAGCCCGCTTTCTTATGCAACACAGGCCCACCAGCCCAGGGATGGCACCACCCACAGTGGGCTGGGCCCTCCCACCTCACTCAACAATAAAGGAGATGCCCCACAAACATGGCCACAAGCCAGTCCTATGGAGGCAATTCCCCAACTGAGGCTCCCTCAACCCAGGTGAGTCAAGTTGACACTAAAGCTATCCAGCACAGCATACAACTTTAATCCCAACACCCAGGAGGCAGAGGCAGGTAACTGAGTTAAAGCCCAGCCTGGTCTACACAGCAAGTTCCAGACCAGTGAGGGATACATAGTGAGACCCTCAATAAGTTTAAAAAGGAGGATTGGGGGGTGGGGGAGAAGAGGAAGAAGGGGAGGAGGAGGAAGAGGAAAAGCGATTTCTATCAGTTAAAAGATTTTTTTAGGGCTGGAGAGATGGCTCAGTGGTTAGGAGCACTGGCTGCTCTTGCAGAGGACCTGGGTTTGATTTCCAACACTACATGGTAGCTAACAACTATTCATAACTCCAGTTCCATGGGATCCAATGCCCTCTTCTGACCTCTGCAGGCACTGTACGACACAGGTACACTTAAACCACACAAGCAATACACTCAAACACATAATATATTAAAAATAAAATATTTTTTCAAAAGATTTTTTAAAAATTTATCAGATGACATAATTCAGACAGCTTAAATATAGTTAATTCTAAAATTCTCAAACTATTTCAAGACATTTAAGACACTGTAAAAGTAAAGGTTTCATTTATAATGAAAGTATAGTTTTCAATTGTTAGGTAAATTGTATATTTTGTAAACTAGATTAAAATAGGCTTCATATTCCTTCAGCAGTACTTACGTAGCTGGAAGTACAGTCCTAGAAGCTGGGTCATGGTGGAAGAAACAGATGTGACCCCTGACCTCAAAGATATGTGGAAATGGACATTAACACACAGAAGCACAACAGCTATTTATAGAGTTATGAGAAGAAGTAATAATTTTGTGTGTGTGTGTGCGTGTGTGTGTTGAGACAGCGTCTCTCTGTAATATGAGCTGGCCTGGGAACTCACTATGTAAACCAAGTTAGCCTGGATCTCACAGAAATCCACCTGCCTCTTCCTCCTGTGCTGGGATTAAAGGTGTGCGCCACCATGCCCCACCCCTGCCCACTTTTGTGTGTGAATATTTGTGTACATGAGTGTGCATCATCTCGATCATCATCACATGTTTTTTCTGAGATGAGTCACACCATGTAGCCTAGACTGGCCTGAAACGCATTAGCCTCCTGCCTCAGTCACTACCCTTACCCTGCCCCCCCAGACATAACCAAGTGTTAGGACTGTAAGTATTACCAAATTTGGGTGATAAAAATCTTAAAAATACATTTCTGTAGTTGAGCTATTTTGCTCAAAACAAAACTTATGAGTGGGCTTTTAAAACACAAGAGAGGAGGGAAAAGGAGGGAAAGGAGAGGAAGGGAGGAAGGGAGGAGAGGGATTAAAGATGGAAGAGGTAATATGAGAAGTCTGTCACCCCAACTACTTGGGAAGATGAGGCAGGAGGATCGAAAGTTCAAGACTAACTTGGATTACAGGATGAATTAAAGGCCAGCCTGGGCAACTTAGTGAGATCTCAAAAAGTAAAAAGAGGGTTAGTGATATAATTCAGTGGTATAGCCCTTACCTAGCATGTGTGAGGCCCTGGGTTCAATCCCCAGCACTGTAAAAAACACATAATCATACAAATAAAATAAAAATAATACCCAGGCGTGGTGGTACACACCTTTAGTCCCATCACTCGGGAGGCAGAGGTAGGCGGATCTCTGTGAGTTTGAGGCCTGCCTGGTCTACATAGTGAGTTCCAGGTCACCTGGGGCTACAGGGAGACCCTGTCTCAAAAAGACCAAAAAACAGAAATACACAATCAAATATTAAATTATACTCTATATGATTTGCTAAAAGTCTTAAATTCAGGGCTGGAGATGTAGCTCAGTTGTCAGGGTAAATGTGTTCATCCCAAGCACCACATAAAACCAGGTGTGGAAGACACATTCCTGTGATTCCAGCAATCTGAAGGTGGAGGCAGGAGGATCAGAAGTTCAAGATCATCCTTGATAACAAATTCCAGGCTAGCCTGGAGTACATGAAGTCTTAATTTATATCTAAACATTAGATTACAGTGTTAACTGAAGGTCTAAGAGATATAAAGAGGTAGGCATAGCAGATCCCTAACGAAGACATAATACTTTTCTACAAAGTGATATCAATGTGCTGACATTTTTCTATATTCTCTCCTTTTCTTTCCCTCCCTCCCTCTCTTTGTCTATTACTACATAGATTTTTCCAGGCTGGCCTTGAACTTACTCTGTAAATGTTCCTGCCTCAACATTGAACGTTGGATTTTAGACATCCTTTACCACACTTACTTAGCTCCTAAACTCTAATTAAGCAAAAGATAGATTTAAATATCAACAAACTGTTTAATCTTGCCTCTAATGGCTTCCAGTCCTTTTTCTATTTTGGTTGTACATAGTTTTGTTTCGTTTGCTTTTTTTTTTAAACTTTTTAAAAAATTTTTATGTGTGTATGTGTACTGCCTACATGTAGGTAAGTGCACCCATGTCGCGCAATACCCGCAGAGGTCAGAAGAGGCTGATGGATCCCCTGGGACTGGAGTTACAGACAGTTGTTAGCTGCCATGTGGGTGCTGGGATTTGAACCCAGGTTAACCCAGCACTGAGCCATGTCTCCAGCCCCAATATCTTTTGCATTTTACTCACTACCACACCTTTGATTTTTTAGAACACTGCTTAGCACTTTAATATTCAATCTATATGTGTTAAATGAATAAGAAAGGGAAAGAAAAGGGAGAAAACACATTGAAACAGCATACTTGGGACTTGGGACAACCTAGGACTATTGTGATCTTTACCCCAGAAAAAAAATCACATAAGTCATATGAAATAATGAAACCAGCTAGCCAAGATCAGTTAGCAAGAAGTAAATCTTTCTTTAAATAGAAGGCGATAAATTAACTTATTCAGGTATATGAAATATAAAAGCAGATAAGTGTCACAAAAATAAACATTTATTAGTTTCTTCCTAAATATTTCTCTAGGAAACATCTGCAGTTTATAACATGAACTCTTCATTCAAGCTAGAACTGATTTACAGCCAGGCAAGGTGGTGCATGTCTTTAATCCCAGCACTTGGGAGGTAGAGGCAGGAGAATCTCTGTGAGTTCAAGTCCAGCCTGGTCTACACAGTAAGTTCCAGGCCAGCTGGGGCTACAGGAAGACCCTGTCTCAAAAAAACAAAACAAAAAAAGAACTAAACTGACTTACATACTTATTGCTATATTACTGCCATGAAACCTCAGATATTAAACTATCTAGCAGAGTTCACTAGCTTTCTTAAAAACCCCACCTCAAGCTGGGCGTGGTGGTGCACATCTTTAATCCCAGCACTTGGGAGGCAGATGGATATCTGAGTTCAAGGCCAGCCTGGTCTACATAGAGAGTTCCAGGCCAGCTGGGACTACAGGGAGACCCTGTCTCAGAAAGACCAAAAAAAAAAAAAAAAAACCCAAAACCAAAACAAAACAGCCCCACCTCAAGTCCTAACCACCTAACCAACACATGTGGATGCTCTGATGTTAAAGAGTTCTTCAGCTTGCTTTGCAGCAAGCACATCAGAAACCAGTCTTAAATCTAAGCTCCACCATCAAAGCTGGTAAATAAAATAAAAATCCCATTTGTCCCTGCCTCTTGTCTCCATCTTTTGTCCAAAGCCAGGAGTTTGTTATAAACAAGTAAAAATAATTGAGACTATCAAGAAATATAAACAAGATTGTTGGTTTAAATGCTTTTAAAATATCTCTCTGCTAATAACATCCATTTATCTATTCGTCAAACATTTATTCATTACCTATTATAGTATTCCAGGCACCTTACTAGTGATTGTAAGAAAGAACTCACCAGAAATGTTCATATTTGAAGAGAGAAAGTGAAAAGATTTCAGATTCCCAGTAAACACACAGCTTACAAAGCTCGACAGAAGCTGCTTCAACTTACACTTTGCCCCTCTGGCTCTCCTTTGGGGACTCTGTGTGCCTTGCGCTCTTCAGACCGAGATGACTCGTGTTTGTTGCTTTTTTTCCTCTTCTCTTTTCTGCTTTCATGCTTTGACTTTGTGTGCTCACTTGCCTGGACTTCATTTAAAAGGTCTCCACAAAGGGAAGACTCAAACAATTCCCTGCCATTCTGGATAGTTTTGGTTATTTTTAGTTTGATTTCAGGTGAGCCAGTCTTCTTTGGAATCACAGTTTGTGGTACCGAAGGAGGAGGTGGTGGCTGTGGAGGGGAAGGTTTTTCCAGAATTTCATGTGGTCTTGTGTTTGGAATTTCTGAATGGTAATAGTCAGTGGGGCTAAAGTTTCTAACTGCACCAAAGCCATTGGCTGACCCATTGGGATACTGATTATATGACTGGTATTTGGTTTGAGTTTCATACAAGCTGATTGATGATGGGTAGCCATTTGTAAGTGGAGGAAGGTCTTCTGTTGTAGGTGGGTATGGAAAGCCGTGCTGTAAGGTAGCTTCGTAGGGTGTCTGGCCACCATCTTCAACAATGTCACTGTTGTTATCAAAGGCATCCTCCTGGCGGATGTTGGCGGAGTCAATGAGTTGAGGTGGTTGCTGAATTGTGTTTCCCATGATCCCTTGCATGAAAGAGAAGGAGAAATCCATTGTTCTGCTCCAGCATCCTTAACTTTCCCTTTCTCTCATCGAGCCTAAAATTAGGAAAGAAAATTAAAGGTATTAATATTCTCATGGACAAAAAAGATGATCAAGCTGGGCGTGGTGGTGCATGCCTTTAATCCCAGCACTCGGGAGGCAGAAGCAGACCAATATCTGTGAGTTCAAGGCCAGCCTGGTCTACACAGTGAGTTCCAGGACAGCTGGAGCTACAGGGAGACCCTGTCTCAAGAAGACCAAAAGAAAAAAAGATCAGTTCAAAAGGATTAAACAACAGTGTTTTACACTTTATTTTCACATTCAGATATGTAGACATTAAACCTACATAATTCTGATACAGGCCAAATATATTTTATCCATTGTTTGTTTTTACAAAGGATCTGCTGTGTAGCCAAGGCAGTCCTTAAACTGGAGAGTACTGTTTCAGCCTCCCAAGTACTGAGAAAACAAGTATGCACCATCACACCCAGCAAAATTTCTTTTTTTCTTAACAACTTTAGCATGTATAAATCTTTCAATACTTCATTCTTTAAATGGCTGTATAGTAAACAACTGTGGTATCACTAACAGATTCAACCACTTGTGTAGTAATATATCAATTACTGCTCACCAGTCTAATATACAAACAGAGCTACAGAAAACTTTTTGAGACAGGGTCTCGCTATGTGGCCTAGGCGGTCCTCAAACTCAAAATCTTCCTGTTTCTGCCTCCTGAGTGCTGGAATTACAGTCATGCACCACCCCACCTAGTTCTTGAAGAACGCAGTATCAAATGCCTGTCATCCCAAGACTGGGGAGGTGGAAACAGAGTTGGAGGCCAATCTGAGCTATATAAGACTGTCCCAAAGGGAAAAAAAAAAATCTTCAAACTATAATTTTGTGCATATATGTATTCCTACAGGACATATTTAAAACTTTGATACTGCAAAATTATTGTATTGGCTGTTCTATGCCAATTTCTATTTGTCTTAATCATGTGTAAAGAGGCCTAGTTCTCTACATGCTTGCCCACATCCTGTTTTAATGAGTGGCATAAAGAACACTACAAAATGCACATGTCAGGTTCTATCTCTTGAAGATTCAGGTTTAACAAAATCTGTGGTTGGACTCAGAGCAGGGGTAGTTTAAGACCACTGAGGCTGGAGAGATGGCTCTGGCTGTTCTTACAGAGGACTCAGATTCGATTCCCAGCACCCACATGGAAATTAACAACCATCTGTAACTCCAGTTCCAGGGGAATTCAACATCCTCTTCTGATCTCCACTGGCATTGCACAACACTGGTGCACTTACATACAGGCAGGCAATTCACTCAGACATAAAACTGAAAAAATAAATAAAATAATCGTTGCAGTTCATCATTGCACTAGATTCTTAAATTATCTAAAGTATCGAAAGCACCCACAAAATATTTGAACATGCCCACATTGGGTAACAACATTATAATGTAAACAAGCATCTGCAATAAGACCACCCTGTCTTGGGGTTCAGCGATTGAGAGCACTTGTTGCTCTTCCTAAGGACCTGAATTTGACTGCCAGCACCCACCAAGTGGTTGATAGCCACATGTAACTCCAGTTCTAGGGGCTCCAACACCTTCTAGCCTCAATGGGCACCTCTACACACAGAAATAAATCTTTTTTTTTTTTTTTTTTTGGTCTTTTTAAAACAGGGTCCCCATATAGCCCCAGATGGCCTGAAACTCACTATGTAGACCAGGGTGGCCTTGAACTCAGAGATCCACCTGCCTCTGCCTCCCAAGTGCTGGGATTAAAGGCGTGCGCCACCACGCTTAGCTATAAATAAATCTGAAAATTAAAAATAAGACCACCCTGTCTCATCATAAGATTGAACAAGTCCACATCCAAGATAAAAGGATTAATGAATAATATATAATTTTTGTGTTTTCATCTAGAAAGCTCTAGATAGGGAGGACAATCAGGCTTTCATTACTGTATCAATTCTGATGAACTGAATTTAGCTGTTTGGAAGTGTAAAGAAGGATTCTGAGGTCTGTATATGGACCAGCTCAATGCTATGACAGTGTCCACCATCTTGGTTCTAGTAGTACTTACTAGAATGATAACTCAAAACAGCAAAGGGAAGAGGGAAATCAATCTAATGTGCTTTTCTAGCTATATCCATCTACTCATACAGCTGTTATTTGTTCTTCTGTGAGCAGCCAGAAAGAATTCTAGACAGTTTGAAGTTATAAACAAATGAACAAGACATACAACAACAACAAAAAATCAAACTCCAGAACTGTTCTCCATTGGGGGCAAGGAGAGGGCTGGAAAATAGCACTCTCATTGTCTTTGGCCTCCCCTCTGGGCCAGTACTTAATTATTTCATTTAATCTTCAAGACAGACACTGATTCCTGATTCACAGGTGAAAGAGTGAATTTCTGAGAGTTATGTGGCTTGCCTAAACCACAAAGCAAACGGGCAGAACTAGACCCCAGTTTCTAGCACATTCCTTCTTTTAATTTACTAGTCTTATTCCTTGGCAACTGCCAAAATAACAATTTTATGTTTCAATAGTCCCACCAAGGGGTGTGTATATGGAAGTGCTTCATAGCAAGTTCAACACGAAATTCTCCCAACAACCTTCCCACAGATATTATCTCTTATCACAGAAATGAAAGCAGACAATTTAGATAAGTAAACACAACTCCTGACCTACTGACAGAACTCAGCTTCAAAGTCCAGTTCGCTTCAAAGTCTGTGCCCCTAGACAGCTCACTCCACTCACTGAAAGTGCTGAAAAATGTTAGAAATAATTTCTTAGGATTCATCTTATGAATAGAAACATTTCCCTAATTTGGTCCTTGGCAAAATGTATAGCCCACAGCAACAGAGTTCTCCTAGTGAGCATCAGCTGTCAACTTGACACAGCCCAGAATTATCTGAGGGAATCTCAATTGGGTGATAGCCCTAATCAGCCTGGACAGCCCAACCCACTGTGTGTGGTATCATCCCTAGGCAGGGTGTCGGGCTGTATAAGGCGGCCAGCTGAGCAGAAGCTACAGAGAAAGTCAGTAAGTGGCATTCCTCCATGGTTCCTGGCTCCAGGTTCCTGCCTGACTTCCCTCTAAGATAGATATATAAGAATAAACTCTCTTTCCTCCCCCAGGTTTCTTTGGCTTTTTTTTTTTTGGTCTTTTTGAGACAGGGCTCCCTGTAACCCCAGCTGTCCTGGAACTCACTATGTAGACCAGGCTGGCCTTGAATTCACAGAGATCTGCCTGCCTCTGCCTCCCGAGTGCTGGGATTAAAGGCATGCGCCACCACGCCCGGCCATTGGTCATGGTTTTTTATCATAGCAACAGAAAAGCAAACTATGGAGCTGGAGAGATGGCTCCGCAGTTAAAGAATATTATCTGCTCTTGCAGAGGACCTGAGTTTGGTTCCCAGCACCCACATGGCAGGTTAACTCCAGTTTCAGGGGATCCAATACCCTCTTCTGACCTCCATGGGCACTGCACAACATGGG
>NW_008350467.1:226039-268306 GCF_000622305.1 Nannospalax galili
CACTTGCTGCTGTTACAGAGGACCAGGCAAGTGCCCAGATGGTGGCTAACAACCATCCGTAACTCCAGTTTCAGGGAATCTGATGTCCTCTCTGTCCTCTTAGATACATGCAGACAAAAATCCTCATCCACATAAAAAATAAAAAGTGATTTCTAATTCTGTTAACACAGATGGAGCAATCACAAAGATGGAAATCAAAAATTTTCATTCATACTTCAACTTAAAAGCATGTTAAATACTGACATTCAATAAGATGAAGCCTGTGTTTTTAGTTGTGACAACTGTCATAGATGAGATCAGATTCCAGATTAATCTCCCAAATTACAATATACAGGGTTTTCAGACATATGCATTCAGAGACACAACTTTCTGATACTTTTCATTAATTCCAAACATGAGTCATTTTGATTTTTTCTTCTTTTCTAGCCCTAACTCCAAACATTTCATTTTAGATTGAACTGAGAAGTAACATGACCATCTTAAAATTACACAGTAATTTGTATAATTGTAAATGTAGTGTCAGGCATGGTGGCACACGCGTTTAATCCCAGCACTCAGGAGGCAGAGGCAGGTGGATCTCTGTGAGTTCAAGGCCAGCCTGATCTACATAGCAAGTTCCAGGCCAGCTGGGGCTACAAGGAGACCTTGTCTCAAAAAGACCCCCCCACACAAAAAATTGTAAATGTAAGGAGAGTGTATTTTCATATGCATTTTCGGAGGTGCTGGGAATCATACCCAAGGTCTTGTACATGCTAACGTTTACTTTCCCTCTGTGCTATACTCCTAGTATTATATACATTTTTTTTATTATGTGTCTGTGTTTGTATGCAGGTATGTGCACATGAGTGACGGTGCCCATGAAGGCCAGAAGAGGACATTAGGTCCCATGGAACTGGAGATTCAGGCAGTTGTGAGCCACCCAACATGGATGCAGGTTCTCTGCAAAAGCAGTACGTGCTCTTAACAGATGCACCATCTCTCCAGTCCCCATATGAATTCTATTGTTTGGGAACCTGGGCCTTTAAAGGCTACAGCATCTCTCTATACCCCTCATATGCATTCTTATTTGATCTGCAGAACAACTCTAGAACCCTGACAGGGCAGATGTGTGGTAGTTTCATTTGGTGGATGACTACATTCAAAGCCTAAGGTTCTGGATTTTCCCAGGACCACAATGCTAATCAGTGACTAAACTTGAAGACTAAATCTCATTTTGTGTTCTTTGTTCTTTTTGACAATTGTTTTGCCAGAGAAACAGAAACATAAAGACAACCATATTTTAAAACCCTCAACAGTCACATACTAGGAACTGAATGTAGGTCTTTCTCTAACTCATCTTTCAGGTTACTCCATTTGTCATGGCTTCTGACATTTTTATAGTTTCTTGGGTTAGAAATCTTAGGCTCAAAAGTGACGTATGGGGGCTGGAGAGATGGCTCAGCGGTTAAGAACACTGGCTGTTCTTGCAGAAGACCCAGGTTCAAATCCCAGCACCCACATGGCAGCTAACAACTGTCTGTAACTCCAGTTCCAGGGATCCGACAGCCTCTTCTGTCCTCCACGGCACTGCACAACACAGGTGCGCTTACCTACACACAGGCAATACACACACACATAAAATAAAAACAATAATTTTTTTAAGTGACTTATTCTTCTCTGTTAGCTTAACCAAATCCTATCATTTTTTCTTTTGCAATCTTTCTTCTGACCTCTACACCCATGTCAAGATCCAAACCAGGCCCCCGGTAACATTATCCTTAACTGTAACAATGAGTTTTCTAGTTTTTTTTTTTAAAATGTAGCCCAGGCTAACCTTGACTGAACTCATGCCAATTCTCCTGCCTCAGTCACCCATATGCCAGGATTAAAGGCAACAGCCACCACATCTGGCTATCTAGATAATCCTTGCCTCTAACTTCTTTTTCCACAGCAGTTAGATAATACTTCTTGAAATCACTTAAAACTCCTCAGTGTCATAACAAATCTCTATGCCTTTCAAGGATTTCCTCTAACCTTTATCCTATCAATCAAAACTGTATGTGACTGAATCAACTTTTATGAGCATCCACAGAACCAAACCACTATAAATTGTGGACTTACTCCTACATTATACTTAATTAAAAAAATATATTATTTTTATTTTATGCATATGAGTGTATTGCTTGCATGACAAGTGCACTGTGTCCTGCAATGCCTGCAGAAGTCAGAAGGAGGTGTCAAATCCCCTGGAACTGGAGTTAGGACAGTTGTTAGCTGCCATGTGGGTGCTGGAAATTGGACCCGGGTCCTCTGCAAGAGCAAATGGTGCTCTTAATTACTGAACTATCTCTCCAGCCCCCATAATATTTATTTAACCCTATGAAGAAATTACATGAGAAAAAAGATTAAATGAGGGGCTGGAAGCTGGCTCAGTGGTTCAGAGCGCTGGCTACTCTTGCAAAAGACCTGGGTTCAAATCCCAACACAGACATAGCAGCTAACAACCATTCATAACACCAGTTTCAAGGGATCCGAGACCTGTCCTCCAAGGGCATTGCATGACATGGTAAACTTACATGCATGCAGGTATGACACTCACACACATAAAACAAAAATAATTTTTTTTTGGCCTTTTTGAGACAGTGTTTCCCTATAGCTCCAGTTGGCCTGGAACTCACTATGTAGACCAGGGCTGGCCTTGAACTCATCCGTCTGCTCTGCCTCCTGAGTGCTGGGACTAATGGCATGCGCCACCACACCCAGCAATAAAAATAATTTAAAAAAAAAAAGATCAAAATGATGTGCCCTTAGTGACACAGTCAACAGAAGTTGGATAAAATGGTAAAGCTGGGATCTTCTAAGTGTTTTTTACCACAAATGCCTTACAGCATTTCTACTGTGGAAACTTCTTATTTTCCCCAATATACTCCATTGTCATAATCCAAATGCTTGCTGGCAGGGTCTCCTCATTTCTGAAACTAATAAGGAACTCTTAGCTTATAATCTATCTAAATATGCCCTTCCTCCAGTCTTCCTTAAAAAAACAAACAAAAAATCTGTCAGCTGTCCAAACCAAAAATTTTGAAATCACAATACACCATTTGCTCTTTTTAAAAATTTTATATTTTAGCTGGGCATGGTGGCGCACGCTTTTAATCCCAGCACTCAGGAGGCAGAGGCAGGTGGATCTCTGTGAGTTCAAGGCCAGCCTGGTCTACATAGTGAGTTCCAGGACAGCTGGGGCTACAGGGAGACCCTGTCTAAAAAAAAAAAAAAAAAAAAAAAAAACTTTTACATTTTACATGTATGAATGTTTTGCCTCCATGATGTAAGTGCACCATGTGGACAGTTGGTGCCCATGGATGCCAGAAGAGTGCGTAGGATCCCCTGGAACTGGAGTTACAGATGGTTGTGAGCTACCATATAGGGCTGGGGGCAAAAAAAAAACAGATCCTCTGCACGAGCCGCCAGGGGTTCCAACCTCTGAACTGTCTTTCTAGCCCCTCATCACGTGCTCTAACCCACACTTTTAACCAATCCATTAGCATCTCAGTTTTATTTCCCACATATGTAACTCCTAATTACCCATTTCATTTAATTTCTTTTTGATGAAATCTCATCATCATTCCATAGCTACTGTTATGATTTCAATGTGAAATTGTCATGTCCCCCCTCCACCACCACTCCCCCACCCCTACCAGTAGCCCTGTTTTGGTTAAGTGTCAAAAGGCAAAGAAATAGCCAATAGAAAAAAATCATCACTCAGTACAGTGGGAAGGCAGTGAGGGTTTTGTCCTTTTTGTTGTTTACTTTAGTAAACCATATTACCACCATCTGGAGCAATAAACTGAATATAATCAATGCCCCAGCACTGCCATATGCACTGGCTTTTTAGTGTCTCAAATGCTCCATGTTCATTCTTGCAATCAGAATTTTTTTCTAAGACAGAGTCTCACTATACAGTTCAGAATGGGCTTGAACTTGATCCTCCCAGCTCAGCCTCCTGGTGCTGGGATACAGAAATGTGGCGCCATGCCAGGTTTGCAAACAGAATTTTTTGTGTTTGTAATGTATGTGTGTGCAGGTGCATATGTACACATGAGCATGCATGTGAAGGCCAGAGATCAATATCTAGTGTCTTCTTCAATTATTCTCCACTTTATTTTTTTGAGGTAGGATCTCTCGTCTGGAGCTCATAGACTTGGCCAGATTTGCTGGCCAGCAAGCTCCAAAAATCCTTCTGTCTTTGCCTCCTGAGCACTAGGATTACAGGCATATATTACAGCATCTGGCTTTTTACATTAGTATTGGGGATGTGAACTCAGGTCATCCATCACGCTTACACCACAAGCATTTTATAGACTGAGCCGTCTCTCCAGCCCACCACCAGAATTTTTAAGTGTGCTGCTCTATCTGTCATCCCTCAGTGGGGTCTTCTAAAGTCCAGCACACACTCTCCTTCATGGACTTCCCATAATATATAAGAATGCTGCTGCCTTCTTTTTTGAAGTATTTATTTATTTGTTTGTTTATTTATATATTTATTTGCTGTATATGAGTGTTTAGCCTGCATGTATGTAAGTGCTCTGGTGTTATGCAATTCCCAAGGAGACCAGAAGAGGGCGCTGGATCCCCTGAAACTAGAGTTATGAGTTATGAACCTCAATTGTTGATGAACATTATATACAGAAAAAATTAAATTACACAAACCTAAACATCAAAGTTAAAACTGTAAAGCTTCTTGAATAAAATACATGAGAAAATATCTTAGGCAAAAGACACAAATATCATCAACTATTAAAGAAAAAGATAAAATGAACTTCAAAATCATTAAGAAACAAAGGCAAATTGCAGGCAGGAAGAATATATTGGCAAAGCATAGGTAAAAAAGGTTTGGGAGGGCTTATGTGAATGAAAGCTATGACCCTCACTATGTTGTACAGTGTGATCTCCAATTCTTGGGCTCAAGGAACCCTCTGTCTCAATCTTCCAAGTGCTGGGACTCCAGGCACATGCCATCATGATTAGGAAAATCTCCATATGTAGGACAAGAGGGCTCACTAAGGGGTTCTCAACAAAAATGAGAGAAGTGAAATAAATTTAACCCAGCACTCACATGGCAGCTAACCACCATCCGTAAATCCAGTTCCAGGGGATCCAACACCTTCTTCTGTCCTCCCAGGGCACTGCGTGACGCGGCTGCATGTACATATATACAGGCAATATACTCATTCACATAAAGTAAAAATAAATCAATCAAAAAAACTTTGGGGGCCAGGAGTGGTGGCGCACGCCATTAGTACGAGCACTTCGGAGGCAGAGGCAGGTGGATCACCTTGAGTTCAAGGCCAGCCTGGTCTACATAGTGAGTTCCAGGACAGCTGGGGCTACAGGAAGACCCTGTCTCAAAAAGACCAAAAAAATAAATAAATGTATAAAAATAACAAAATATTTTCTAAAATAAGAGGAGGTACCCTACACTGAGTTGTCTCAACCACACTATGCTGGCTGACATACTGCTGGGCTCAAAGCCCAACTCTAAGGCATGTGGACAGACCTATCTATGACTTCAGGCAACTTGTTCAGTATCTCTAAACCTTCTTTAGTCTCCTTTTCCAGAAACTATGTCTATCTTGTATAGGGTTATTGGAATTAATAGATAATACATAAACAATGCTTAAGACAGTGCCTGGTATACAGTTGGGGCTCAGCATCTCTTGGCTATTGCTATTATTGGGTACAAAGAACTGGTGGAAAAAATAAATATGACCTAAAGCATTTACATTGTCTTTAGTAAGATTTCAGTAAGACTCAAACAATAGTAGTAAATAGTATGAAACGGGTGATCAAGAATTAAATTGCATTACCACTCTAGTTACAAGAGACTTTTTTTTTTTTTTTTTTTTTTTTTTTTTTTTTTGGTCTTTTTGAGATAGGGTCTCCCTGTAGCCCCAGCTGGCCTGGAACTCGCTATGTAGACCAGGCTGGCTTTGAGTTCACAAAGATCCACCTGCCTCTGCCTCCCAAGTGCTGGGGCTAAAGGTGTGCACCACCAAGCCCAGCACAAGAGACATTTGAGAAAGAAAAATATAGGGCAAGGAGGCACTGAGGCCATAAAAGACAGGCAAGTTGGGGAGCAGAGGGGTTTTTTTCACCCACCACATTAGGCGCTTGCCTTTAGTCCCAGCACACAGGAGGCAGAGGCAGGTGGATCTCTGTGAGTTTAAGGCCAGCCTGGTCTACAGAGCAAGTTCCAGGCCATCTGGGGCTACTCTGGTCTCAAAAAGACCAAAACAAAAAGCCAGCAAGATGGCAAAGGCCCTTACTGTCAAGCCTGTGACCTGAGTTCAGTTCCGCTAGACCCACATGGCAGCTGAAGAGAACTAGTTGCCACAAGTTGTCCTTTGTCCTCTGACCTTTTTTTTCTTTTGGTTTCTGAAGAAGGGTCTCCTTATAACCCCAGCTGCCCTGGAACTCATTATATAGACCCAGCTGGCCTCAATCTCAGAGAGATCCACCTGCCCCTGCCTCCCAAATGCTGGGATTAAAGGCAGTGTGGCACCATGCGCAGTTCAATGAATGCTTTTTAAAAATTTTGTTACAGCTGACACGCAGATGAATGGGGAAGAATAGTGCCCTATAATTCTCCTCAACAACAGACCCTGAGTGTTGCACTGCCAACATACCAAACAAGATGTTCCTGCTGGAGCAATAGTGGAGCGTCAAGTGTATGTACAATCGGCAAATTTTCGATTGGATGTAATGCCCACTCCTAGGGGTGAAGCACACATCTGGTACTGTAGACCTGGCCAACCCTCTGTAGCAGGGGAGAATACAGGCCCCAGTGGGAAGTCACTGCAATTGCTTTGTTAGATGGAAATGATACACCTGCTAGAGTACCGAACAAGTATTTTGTTTACCTCATAGGTTAAGTTATTATAGCAGTCACTGTTTAGATGTTCTTGCTTCTTGCTGTGTGTTTTTTATAGTAGATAGAATCCCACTGAAACTGGCCAATAGCCCGTGGAAAACAGATGATGCAGAGACCTGAAAGTTTAGTGCCTTGCCACAATGGGAGGAAGATCACCCACACCTACCACCCCTCCAAGGCACAGGGACTTTTTTTTTTTATGTGTATGCGTGTATTGCCTGTGTGTAGGTAAGTGCAACCGTGTCATGCAATGCCCTCGGAGTTCAGAAGAGGCTGTTGGATCCCCTGGAACTGGAGTTATGGACAGTTGTTAGCTGCCATGTGGGTGCTGGGATTCAAACCCGGGTCTTCTGCAAGAACAACCAGTGTTTTTAACCACTGAAGGCTTAGGGACTTTTGCAGAAGAGGTTGGCAGAAAAAATGTAAGAGCCAGAGGAAGGGGTGGAGTGTTAACTGGAAATGTCCTCTGAGCCAGCAAGCTATAGTCATACCTCCTTCCCACGTTTATCAAGGAGTCAAGGGGGAGTCAGTTACCCCTCCCACCCAATCAGTCAACCTTAGCTGCATGTGGGGAGAGGGGCAAAGGATATATAAGCCGAGAACACCGAGAGGCACACCTCTCTCACCATTTTGTGTGGCTGTTGGGAGGTCATTTGAGTATGGACTTTATGATGCAGCCATAAATATGGGGTGCCCACTCTTCTGTAATAACCCCGTACCCTATGCTCTGTTAAAATATATATATATATATATCTTAAAAATTTTTTTGTTGCAGCTGTCCATAGATGGTTTCCATAGCAGGAAGTCAGACAGGAAGGGAAAAAAAGTTGAAAATGGCCAACAAAAACTATACAGCTCTTATTGTCATCAAAGTTATTCACAGAAAAAGTGGTAATCAAAAAAAGTGGCTAAAGCTAGTCGTGGCAGTGCACGCCTTTAATCCCTGTACTTGGGAAGCAGAGGCAGGCAGATATTAGTGAGATCCAGGCCAGCCTGGTCTATATACCAAGTTTCAGGCCAGCTAGGGCTACAGAAGACCTTGTCTCAAAAAGATTTAAAAAAAAAAAAAAAAAAAGGTGGCTAAGATTCTTAAGTTAGGGGCAGGAGAGATAGAGATGGCTCAGTGCTTAAGGGCACTGGCTTCTCTTGCAGAGGATCAAAGTTCAATTCCAAGCACCCACATGGCAGCTAACAACTGTCTATAACTCCATTTCCAGGGGATCTGATACCCTGTTCTGGCCTCTGTGGGCACTGTACAACACAGATGCACTTACATACATGCATACAAAAACTCATATACATAAAAATAAACTTAAAAAAATTTTAACGATTAAGTCAAACCACAGAGAAAAAAGGAGAAAAGTAACTATATCATGTATTTCAGATGAACAGCTTAAAGACACAAATATCAATTAAGCATTAGCAATGTATTAAATGTATAGGTTAAGTCATTTAGTGAGTTAATAAAGTGAGCAATTCCTTTGGGTAGAATCCACATTTGTTGGGTTCTACTTCATAGAATTACATGGTGGACCACATACATATTCATTTTTTCAATGTTTAAAGTGCCAGTCTCAGGACTGGAGAGATGGTTTAATGGTTAAGACCATTGGCTACTCTTGCAAAGGTCCTGGGTTTGGTTCCCAGAAGCTACATAGCAGCTAGCAACCATCCATAACACCAGCTCCAGAGGATCCAATGCCCTCTTCTGGCCTCCAGGTACACTGTACAACATGGGTGTACTTATATACATGCAGGCAGAACACTCATACATATATAAATAAATAAATAAATAAATAAATAAATAAATAAATAAATAAATGAACAGAAATTAAAATGCCAGTCTCATTGGTCTATTTCTGTTTTCAGACCCACCTACTGCTTTAATATACCCCTGAGCTAATTTGTAAAATGTAAACACACTGCTTTCCTGACAAGCTCTTTTAGTGGCTTCCTACTACCTAGAAGAGCCTAAATATCTGTACAGACAGAGCACATACAACCCTATAGGCAAATCCACTTGTCAGGCCCTGCTCTAACAGCGCCACATTGCTAGGCTACTGCTTACTTGTCACACCTCTGTGCCTTTGCTAATGTGTATCCTCTTAACTCTAACCACTTTTTGAATACAGATAATCAATCCAAAAAAAGTTACTGAAGCACTAAGTTAATCTCAGTAATTTTCCTCTGTGTTCCTTTTAGAATTAACCCTGAAATTATGTGAATTCTCAAAACTGAGTACTCTACTTCCATACTTGTATACGACCCCAGAACCCAAGAAAAGGCTCAGAGGGCTTCATCCGTCCTTTAAACTGAACCACACCAACCTAAGACTAATCACACATAAATGATGATGATGATGACGTTTTAAAGAGGGGTTGAAGGTCTTTCTATGAACATTGCAAGAGAATATAAAAACAGTTACAATCTCAGGCACTAGCCTTGGCAACATTTGACTATTACCTTTCCACCACTGAGATTCTACCTGAACTTCCCTAGAAGGTTTTAAATCCCCAGAGATTGCATGAAGTCAAAAATTTCCAGAAAGCATGTTTATATAACCAAACATCAAAACATGTTTTAAAAACTATTATATATTATATATAGCCGGGTGTAGTGGCATATGCCTTTAATCCCAGCACCTGGGAGGCAGAGGCAGGTGGCTCTCTGTGAGTTCAAGGCCAGCCTGGTCCATATAGTGAGTTCCAGGACAGCTGGGGCTACAGGGAGACCCTGTCTCAAAAAGGCCAAAAAAAAAAAAACCACTATTACATAAACACATCTACTTAAAGCCCTACTGTTTCATTTAAACATATTCTTCTGTCTTTTCTCACTGAGTATGTCCTATTACATGCTCAGGGTACCACTACAAAAGCATCTAAGAGCTGGGCATGGTGGTGCACAACTTTAATCCAAGCACTCAGGAGGTAGGGGCAGGCAAATCTCTGTGAGTTTAAGGCCAGCCTGGCCTACATAGCCAACTCCAGGACTGCAGGGGCTACAGGGAGACTGTTTCTAATTAATTAACTAGTTAATCAATTCCTATTGTTATTAATACTGCAAATCTGAAATCAGATGTGGATGCTCTCAAAATATAGTTTCTATACTCAACTGACAGAATCAGCATGAACATCAATGTTTGTTTTCCAAAGAATTCCAGTAAACATAATCAATCATATTAAAAAGCACAGTGTATTTAACATACCCACAGTAAACAGCTAGAGGAAAGTAGAGAATTATATTTCTACAACATCAAGAAAGGGTCTTCCTTTATTTTATCAGGATAAGCAAGGAACACAAATGTTTCTTCATGTGAAATGTATGTTGCAAGGAACATTTCTTGAGGTTTATGATAAATTCACAATCTCAACGTGTTTCCATGGTAACAAGAATGGAGTACACACAATCTACAGTAATGAATGTGCTATGACATCCTCAAACACCTGGCATTTTTTACTGTTTGGCCATTTCCATGGCAAAAATATTTAGAAAACAACTGAGATGCATCATGTTGAAAAAGTGGAGTCAACTTAAAAAAAAAAAAGAGCACCCTGAAAAACAAAATGCACGCTCAAGTATGGATTCTTTGAGTTATAAAGAAAAAGCTTTAAATATATTCAAATACTGATTTCTATCTTGTATTAAAATCAATTTAATCCATACACACATGCATACCCCTCAAAATTTTTCTTCAGAACTCACGCTTGACATCAGAGCGTGAACATCTCCATCATGAAAAAAGATTATTTTATTATTTTTTCCTAAGTCTACACCAAGAAGAAAATAAGGAAGAAAGAGAACCGTTTTTCAAACGTCTTTGGGGCTGGAGAGATAGTTCAATGATTAAGAGCACATACTGCTCTTTGAGAGGACTAAAACTCGGTTCCCAGCACCCACATTGGAGCAGTTCACAAGTGCCTGTAACTCCAGCTCCAGGGGATTTCATACCTTCTTCTTGCCTCCACAGACACCTGTGGTCACGTTCACATACTCACACACATACATAATGAAAAAATAATAAAATAAATGATCCACTGTTTTCAGTGTATGGTTACTAAAGTGAAAGCAAAGCCTCTATAAAATAAAAACTTGAGAAAACATGCTTAGCTTGTAGAAAGAAAGCTAAAATCTCCCAACGGCAAGTCTTGGTTCTATGTTCAATTCATACTTCAATCTCAGTATATATATGGTCAGTGTGATCTTTGGACTCTAAGCTACAAATTTTGTATTGTCCATTTTGGATTTCATAATCTAAAAATTAACTTTTAGTGGGGTTGGAGAGATGGCTCAAGGGTTAAGAGCACTGGCTGTTCCTGCAGAGGACCTGGGTTTGGTTCCCAGCACCCACGTGGTGGCTGACAACCATCTGTAACTCCAGTTTCAGGGTATCTGAGACCCTCTTCTGGCCGTCCCAAGCACCAGGCATGCATGTGGTGCGCTTACATACATACATACAAACACTCATACACATAAAAATAATTTTTAAATTAACCTTTAGTAATGCAACAGGTGTGTACTTAGGATAATAAAGGTGTCTTATTTTGTTTTGTATCTATTTTAAAACTAAAAGCCACTCAACAACTATTGAATAAGAACAGAAGCTAAATCAATGTCTACCCTCTAGACAGGAGACAAATTACACTAAAAAATAACATTCTTCCTTTATAACTCCTAAGTTTTGGTTTATTTTGTTTCAGACAGAATCTCACTATGTAGCCCTGGCTGGCTCAAGACTTCCAAAGATGCCTTTGCCTCGAGTGCTGGGACTAAAGGTGTGTACAACCAGGCCTGGCTCTCATGGATTCTTTTTTTTAAATATTTAATTTATTATTTTTATGTGTGTGTATTGCCTGCATGTATGTAAGTACACTCGTGTCATGCAATACCCACAGAGGACAGAGAGGGCTTCGGATACCCTGGAAATGGAGTTAGGGAGAGTTGTTAACTGCCATGTGGGTGCTGGGATTTGAACCGCAATCTTCTGCAAGAACATTCAGTGTTCTTAACCGCTGAGCCATCTCTCCAGACCCTCTCATAGATTCTTTTAAATCACATTTTAATGTCACTAAATAAAATAAACAGTCTTGAAGCTTTTGGGAAAAAAAACAACAAAACTCCACAGAGTCCTAAGAACCTGACCACATGCTCTACAGCACCAAAAAGGAAACGAGCAATGTTAACCTTTTTTCACAAAAAGGAGCTAGAATTGATAGCATCTAATATATTTCTCATTATAGATGAAAGGCAATACCCTAATCTACTACAATGACTATTCAACAGAAGGTCAATCTTTCAAACATAATGAATTCTGCTTGAAATTTTTTGTGGGAAACTACAACAAACTTTCAGGAGGAAGTGGTTTTTCCATTTATCTTTAGATTATCTTACTCTTTGAGGGAACAAACACACCCCAGATTACATTTACTATTTTGCCTATAAACAAAATAAAAAGCTTTCAATGGCATTATGTTTACATATGTATGTGTGGAAACATATTGTTTCTGACTAAAATTTGGGCATTTCCTCTCCATCTGTGTAGCTCTCATGGTAATGCAAACACTTAAGACTTTTCAGGTCAGTATTATTTCTCTAAAGGTACTCTACAAATTTTTAGGTTTTTGTGGCTTTTTTCCTTCTCCCCCACTACCACAAATTATGAATTTGAGTTTGCAATATTTAGGGAACTCCAAGGGGGTCAGCACATCTGGAATGCATAGATGGTAACTCCCCTACCAAGCAAGTATTCTGTGACTTCTTTAACACCAATTTGAGGATGTCAAAATTTGAAAGTTTGAAAGGACTGCTGATCCAGGATCAGATCACTTTAAGAGGTTTACTATCATTCTGGTTGAGGCTAACTCTGAAGTCTACGGCTATGATTTATAGGGAACCTTTTCCTGATTCCATGACTTTTAGCAATTAGACTACTAAAACACGACTTATCCCACAAAAGGAACATGGCATTTTGCTATGAAAATTGATGTTCTATATTAGTAAATTTTATCTGGGTATCTTGACTTAAAGGTACTTTCCAAGGCAGCCTTTCAAAACAGAAGTCTATGCTGATGATTAATTTCTGGATTAAAGTGAAAAATCTACTTGCTTAAAAAATAAACAAGCTGGGCATGGTGGCGCACGCCTTCAGTCCCAGCACTTGGGAGGCAGAGGCAGGCCGATCTCTGTGAGTTCAAGGCCAGCCTGGTCTACATAGTGAGTTCCAGGACAGCTGGGGCTACAGAGAGATCCTGTCTCAAAATGACAAAAATAAATAACTAAACAAACAAACAACTGGCTGGGCATGGAGGCCCACTCCTTTGATCTCAGCACCAGGAAGGCAGAGGCAGGCAGATCTCCACCAGTTCAAGGCCAGCTTGGTCTACAAGAGCAAGTTCCAGGGAGCCAAGTACACTCTCTCAAAAAATTTTTTAAAAATAAACAAGCCAGGTGTGGTGGTGCATGCCTTTAATCCCAGCACTCTGGAGGCAGAGACAGGCAGATCTCTGTGAGTTCAAGGCCAGCCTGGTCTACATAGTGAGTTCCAGAACAGCTGGGGCCACAGGGAGACCCTGTCTCAAAAAGACCAAAAAAATAAAAAATAAAAATAAAATAAAAAATTGGGTCACAGAGATGGCTTTAAGCTGGTAAAGGCACTTCCCACCAACTCTGACGACCTGAGTTCAATCCCTAGGATTTACATGGTGGAAAGAGAGACTTGACTCTCCGAAGATGTCCTCTGACCACACGTGCACTATAGTATTCACATGCTCGTGCACACAAGCCCATGCATGCACACACACCTATACAAAAAAAAAAAAAAAAAAAAAAAAAAAAGTAGTTTAAATTTTTAAATAAAAATAGAAAATAAAACAATTGAGAGATTATATTCACTTTATATTTTCATGTGACTTTACTCACTTTTTACCAAAATATGAAGCAACTCATATCTTACTGCTGTAGTTTTCAACTAAGGAGGCAGCATTTCCAATGCTCAAGTGTTCCTCCAAGCTCAGCCTTAGGCAGCTGGACTGAAACACTAAGCTTTGTAGACGTTTGAATGAGAATGCCCCCGACAGGCTCCAAGTATTTGAATACTTGGTGGTGCAGGTTGGGGAGGGTCATGGAATCTGCAGAAAGTGTAGCCATTCTGGAGGGAGGGCTTTGAGAGCTTGCCCACTTCCAGTTAGGCCCTCTCTGTGCCTGCTTGAAGATGTGCATTCTCAGTTTTCTGTTCCAGCCATCACTACCATCATGCCTCCCCACCATGATGTCCTCTTATCCCTCTGGAACTGTAAACCCAATAATTTCTCCCTTCTGTAAGTTGCCTTGGTCATGATGTTTTATCACAGCAACAGAAAAGTAACTAATATGGGCCTCATATCTTTTTTTTTTAGTATTTTATTATTTTTATTTTATGTGTATGAGTGTATTGCCTGCATGTATGTGAGTGCACCCATGTCATGCAATGCCGAGGAGGTTAGAAGAGAGCTTTGGGTTCCCCTGGAACTGGAGTTAAGGACAGTTCATAGCCGCCATGTGGGTGCTGGGAATCGAACCCGGGTTCTCTGCAAGAGCAGTCAGTACTCTTAACTGCTGAGCCATCTCTCCAGCCCCTCATATCTTTTTTGAAATTAAAAAAAAAATTTTATTTTAGGTGCATGAGCATTTTGTCTTTATGCATGTAAGTACAATGTATCTGCCTGGTGACTGGAGGTCAGAAAAAGGCATCAGATCCCTTGGAACTAGAGTTAAGGACAGGTCTTAGCCACCATTTGGATGCTGAAAACTGAACCTGGATCTACTAGAAGAGCAGTAAGTGCTCTTACCACTGAACCTCTCTTCAGCCCTCCTGCCTTACTTCTTAAAGACAGCAATATTCTTAGACAATGTCCTACTAATATACAAAATTTATTCAATTTAAGTCAGAGTTATAGTCAGGTGAGGTAGCACACAACAGGAGGTGGCAAAAGAATCTGGAATTGGAAGCCATCCTAGGCTATACAGTGAGACCCTATTTAAATTAATAAACAAAAAGGAGCAAAAGGTGACATACTAAATTATTCCATCACATTAAATGTGCATAAAGAACAGAAAAATGAGCACTGAGTGCCAGGAGGTAGGAGGAAAGAAAAAATGGAAAGTGACTGGGCCTTCTGCTGGATGACAATGTTCTAGAACTAGTGGTGATGGTTGCACAACCTGTGAATATACTAAAAGTCACTTCACTGTATACTTTGAAAGAGTGAATCTAAAGAATGAATTATATCTCCAAAAAGAGGATGCTCTAAAAAAAAAAAAAATCAAAATGTATTTCATAACAATAAAATTTATATTACTCATTCAAAGAATTACTGATTTGCATGTACATAGTGAATATGCTTAAAATAAAAAGCCTTACACTCATAATTAAGGTATAGCAACTAAAAGGTGAGGGAACTGAAAGGAACAGACAAGCAAATGAAATCAGAGCCTAGACACAGACCTAGCCCTGCAAGACAAGTGACACACAGCAGAAGCAGCGCTGTAATGAGTAAATGGCAGACCATTTAAGAAATGGCAATGAACAAGCACTTAATCCATCAGATAAAAAAGGCATGTGATTTTTTTTAGAGTCATATGTATAGCTAAAAGCTACATAACAAGAAACAATGTCAGACAGGAGATACCTTCTTTTGAGTTGTTGGCCAGGGTGGCCCAAGAGACTCCCAGATAGTAACCCAGCATAGAACTGGGAAAATGAACGGCAGACCCCAATCTTATCCAAAGGAATATTGACAACTGATTGCTGCTAGATGAGGAACAGCTGACCCTCCTAAAACAAAGACCTCTAGATAGGCTGACTAGATTCACCAGATGGACAAGTTGTGGGGAACAGTTGGGGGTGCCGACAATACAGCGTACAGTAGCAGGGATGACAGAGTATAAGGGCTCTAGTGGGGGGAGGGAGGCTATGGGAGGGTGCCATCTAGGAAGTGGGTATATAGATGAGTAAGATTGTTTGGGATGTTCTGTATGATATGCACACACACACACACAAAAAAAAACCAACAAATTTAAAAAATGAGTTATATTTGAGGAGGAAGCATAAAAATTTATGTCAAGTTAATTAGTAGAGGTGATAAGCATTACCACTGAAATCTACCCAATGACTTTATATCCATACACAGGTGCCAAGGATCCGAGTGCAACCGACTATGACTAGTAATAATCAGATACATACAGATTGGAGATGCATGTGCCAACATCTAAGTGTTATTACAAACAATGAGTCTTTCTATAAGAAACAGTATATTTTAAAACAAAATGGAGATCTTTTTTAAAGGTTAAAAACCCATTCAATTTTATGTTTTACAGGGTTTATACTGAGTTCAATATTGTATAACTGCATTAATTCAACTGTGCACCTAAAAAAAAAATTTTTTTTTTTTTTGGTCGTTTTGAGACAGGATCTCCCTGTAGCCACAGCTGTCCTGGAACTCACTATGTACAGCAGGCTGGCCTTGAACTCACAGAGATCAGCGTGACTCTGCCTCCTGAGTGCTGGGATTAAAGGTATGCACCACCACACCCTGAGAACCTAAAAGTTTTATAGTCACTTTTGAAAGAAATATATCTTTGCTCTGGAAATTGTTATTGAATATGTTAAAGCTGTAATGAAATGCTTCCTCTAAAAAACTAAATAAAAAACTAAATAAATAAATAAATAGAATTTTTTTAAAAAAGCATGTGATATGTGTTAGGTAGATGACAGACCTATTATAAAAGCGAAACAAAAATGCTTAAGAAAAACCAAAGCTACACAAGAGATCTTTGATGAGGATTGAAAAGGATTTCTTTCTCATTTTTATTTCATTTTACTGTATTGAATTATTTTCCGAGAAAAGGGCTTGGTACACAGCTCAGTCTGGCTGAGCTCTTGATCATCCTGCCTTAGCTTCCCCAAAGTGATGGGACTACATGTGTGCATCACCACTCCTAAGATTACCTAAATACATAAAGAACATAAAACAATTACTGAATCAATAATAGTTTTTTAAACTATGAAAACACACACACGAAGACAAGACCCAAATCAAAACTGAGTTCTACCCTCCAGCCTTCCCCAAAATCTGTCCACATCCTCCTACTCATAGGCTCTGCCTTACCACTTCTTGTCTTCATTAGGACAAGTTTCCTAACTGATCATCTTTCTAGTATTATCTACTGTCTACTCTGCAGCATGCACGTACTTAAAAATAAAAAGCCATTCAAACTTAGCCTCAGAACAAACCCAAAAGCCAGAGGCCCTCCATGACAGGGTGCCTGCCCACATGTGCTGCTGCCTTTCCCAGTACTTCTGGTCTCCCATCTCACCCTCTGCCATTCTAGCATTTTCTCGCTCATCTACCACTCACATTATGATTCTATTCAGAGGTGTTAACATACTCCAAGGACATTTCAAGGCCACCCCTCACACATCATATACCCTCTAAATGAGAGCCAAGTCTAGTGTCTTCTACTAACAGAGCATCCTACTTACACTCCACCACAGCACTCCACCTGGTACAGGGTTACCTTGCCACAAAGGAAGGGTGTGAGTGTGTATGACATGAGCATGCTCTCAAAACATTTACGTAAGAAGTAATAGTAAAACACTTCACCACATCAATTCTGGACATTAGCTGCTGCCAACTGCCCTCTGTAGGTTTGAGACAGAGTGCAGAGGTGGTTCACCTTCCTTGCCATCCTGCTGCTGTTGCAATAATGGGAAGGAAACCAAAAGTTACAGTCAAGTTGTCTCCCTATTCTCAATCTATTCAGACTTCTCTAATAAAACAAACATGTATCAGGCAGATGCTGAGCTACGATGTAGTACAATCATAGGACTGAAAATTCAGACCAGGTCCCTATAACCCTAGCGCTTACAACATTATTGGCGGTAAAGGGAAAATGCCTGGGGTGAAGCTCAGAAACCACTCCTAGTAAGAGTCCCTCATTCATTTCAGTCTGTATTAAGTCCGAGCTCCAGAGATAAAAGATAAATGAGACAGAGTCCCTCCTGACAGAAAGGGACAAGTGATCTGGGTAAGAGGAAGATATCTGAGGCTAAGAAGGTAGGGTATGAGGCTGTCATCCATTCCCAGGCTTAGGAAGTAGGAGCTGAGCTGAAGACTGACAGTAGATCAGCACCTCAAACAATTTCAGCTAAGAGCTTTCTCAAAATCTTAGTATTACAAGTTTCAAGTGAGTTATATTTTTGTAACCTTTTTCTTGATATGATATGAAATCAAATTAGATGTAATTAATGAAAACACACTATAACTTAGACAAGGGAAATTCCTCAGATATCAGAAACTATGGAAAGAATGAAATGTATACTGAAGACATGGAAATGAAACCATCTTTGAATACCCACAGCTAACTGCAGTACCTGACACATTATCAATGAATCAATCCTGAATAAAGGAGTATTATACTTTGGGGACACAGGATTGAGTTAACAATGCATATATTTTACCATTAAGTAACTAGAGTTATAAAAATGCCATGGGCTATTTGTTAACCTGAATTAGAAGAGACTCTACAGATTTGCTTTGTGTGTACATCTATGGGGGTTGTACACATATGTATAAATGTAGAGGCCAAAAGTTGACAACAGGCTTGTTTCTGGATCCCTCTCCATCTTATATTTTGAGACAGGGCATCTCACTGAACCTGGAGCTTACAGATTCAACTGAACTGGCTAGCCAATGAGCTCCCTGGAACCCAACTGTTTTCACCCCAGTTTTAGGGTTACAGGAGCACACTGCCACACCTGGTTATTTATGTAGACACTAGGGATCCAAATTCAGGTTTTCAAGACTGTGTGGCAAGCACTTTGCCCACTGAGCCATCCTGTTAGCCCCAGATTTGCTTTTTCTTCCTAAAAACTCATTAAGAAGCTTAGAAAGTATCTGTAGTCATATTTCGATGTCCAACACAAAGCCAAACTCTCAGGAGGTTATCAGATCACTAAGACAAAAACAACAAAATAAAATTTGCTTCAATTACTTTTAAACCTTCTAAATAGTTTTAGTATGTGTATTAGTCACGTTTCTGAGCTGTGATAGAAACACTGACCAAAGCAATTTGTAGAAGGAAGAGTTTATTTGAGCTTACGGTTCCAGAGGAATTACAGTCTGTCATGGCAGGGAGGCACGGTGGCTGGAGCAGGAGCAGCAGAAGCTAAGCTCTCACATCATCACACAGGCACAGGAAGCAAGAGAGCAACTGGAGATCCCACAAGGCCCACCCCCAGTGACATGCTTCCTCTAGGATAGCCACACCTTCTAAGACCTCCCAAAACAGCATCCTATGTGGGGACAAAATGTCCAAATACTTGGAGCCTATGGGGGACATTTTCATTCAAACTGCCACAGGATGCAAGTTTATTTTAGTTGGTAATATTTCAGTAAAAAAATAAAATCAGCCAAACTGGGCATGGTGGCACACATCTTTAATCCCAGCATTCAGGAGGCAGAGGCAGACAGATCTCTGTGAGATCAAGGGTAGCCTGGTCTACAAAGTGAGCTCTATGCCAGCTGTGGCTGCAGGGAGACCCTGTCTCAAAAACATATACACACAAAAAAATGAGCTGAGAGTGGTGCCACTACATACTGAGATCCTGCTTGAAATAATAAATAAATAAATAAATAAATAAATAAATAATAAAAGAAAAAATCAGGTGTTTTGTTAAATACTAAACATAGGGACAGTGAGCAGGTCAAGACTCCTGCCACCAAGCCAAAAGACCCACGCTCCATCCCCAGGAGCCACATGGTGGAAGGAGAGCACCAACTCCTGCAAGTTGTTCTCTAACCTCCACATGTGCACTGTGATACACACAAACACTTAAGCACATGCACAAGTAAATAAATGTAAAAGGAAAAATTTAATGCTGAAAATACATAGTATAAACATAGATCATCCAAGAATCACTGACTAAAATGTCTTTTCCAACAAATTTTAAACATTTGGGCTGGACAGATGACTCTTGTTAAGAGCACTAGTTGTTTGTCCAGAAGACCCAGGTTCTGTTTCCAGCATCCACATGGTACCTTCAGAACTCCAGTGCCAAGATATCTAACGCCCTCTTCTGGCCTCTGCGGGTATTGCATGCACAGGTGCACTTACATGCAGGCAAAACACTCATTCATACACACAAAAAATTAAATTTTGGACTGGAGAGATGGCTCAGTGGTTAAGAGTGTGTATTGCTCTTGCAGAGGACCTAAGTTGCTCCCAGCACCCACATTCAACCAGTTCAACAGCATACAGCTCCACTTCCAGGGGGATCTAATGCCTCTGGCCTCTGTAGGCACCTGCACTCACATGCTCAGACTCAAGGTGCTAGTTTCAGTTGTTGACGTGACACAACTGGGTGGAAGGAACCCCAATTAAGAAATTACCTCTGTTGCACTGACCTGTTACCAAGTCTGTGGGGGCATTTTCTTGATTGTTGAATGATGTGGAAGGGCCTAGTCTATTGTGGGTGGTGCCACCCTGGGCTGGTGGTCCTACATTGTATAAGAAAGTAGGCTGAACATAGGCCAGGGGAGCAAAGAGGTATGCAGCATTTCTCCATGGTGTGTGCTTCAGCTCCCTCCTCCAGGTTCTAACCTTGAGTTCCTACCCTGATTTCCCTCAGTGACGACTGTGATCTGGGATATGTAAGATAAAACCTTTCCTCCCCATGTAAGTTTTGGTCAGTGTTCTTATCACAGCAATAGAAAGAAACTAGAACACCCATATACATATACATAATTAAAAATAAAATAGATTAATACAAACCCTATCCTAAACACAAAATCAATTTATATTAGAATTGCATACTGTATTTGATGTGTCTTTGCACAGTTTCATTATTGACAGATTGGCCGACTGTTCAGATATCTGAAATCAATTTATCTTTAATATCCAAAGCAAAGTGTGGCAGTGCCTTCCTCAGCTGTGGAGAGGAAAAGCAATTCTAACAAAGACACTGGGTCCTCATGCTGCGATCATCCCTGCATCCCTATCCCAGTACAACAGGTGAGTGAAGGAACTGCCAAACGATTACACAGGGAGCAGAAAACACAATCATGCAACCAAGACATTATCTGCTATGATTCAGTTTGGCCCTACATAATTACAAGGATTCTGTGGGTAAAGTAAGATGGGGAAGAGAGTCAGAAAGAAAGCTGAAGACACTGTGCTGCTGGCTTTGAAAATGGAGGAAGGACACCATGAGCCAAGAATACAGGAGACCTCAAAGAGGAAAAGGCAAGGAAAAGAACTCTTCCTCCAAAGTACCTAGAAGGAATGAAGCTCTGTGGATACCTTGATCAATGTTGGCACAGTGAGACCTATATTAGACTTCTGACATCCAATACTGTAAGAAAAACAAATGTTCCAGAACAGCCAGGGCTACAGTGAGATCTAGTCTCAAAAAAAAAAAAAAGAAAAAAGAAAAAGTGTTTTCTTACATTTCTAGTCTGTTTTCTTTAGTTTTACTAACATCTCTCTATAAAGCATGTAACAAGGATTATGCATTAACCTAAAACTGGGATGCCTAAATACCACTTTTAAAAGATTCTTAGCCTAAACTGGCGCACACTTTTAATCCCAGCACTTGGGAGGAAGAGGCAGGCGGATCTCTGTGAGTTCAAGGCCAGCCTGGTCTACATAGTGAGTTCCAAGCCAGCTGTGGTTACAGGGAGACCTTGTCTCAAAAAGACCAGAAAAAAAAAAAAAAGATTCTTAGCTTGGCATATTGGTACACACTTATAATGCAACACTTGGGAAGTAGAGGCAGGAGAATCAGGAGTTTAAGTCATTCCTGGCTACACTGTGAGCTTGAAGTCATGAGGGGTGGGGGTGGGGGTGGGGGCACACGTAAGATCCTGTCTCAAGAACCAGTAAGCAAGTTAATTAAAATAAAAAGAACCTCACCCATGAAAACAGTATATAGTCAGTCTTAATCTATGAATACATATTCCCTAATGTGACCTACAATTTGTCCCTAGACAGGAAAAGTCACTGGATCTTAATCACTGGTACAATGTTGCTGTCACCTTCCACATATGCAGAAGAAAGGAAAAGGGTTTCCTCCCGTTCCAATGGCGCGGCCACTCCTGCTTTCTACACCCTTACCACTCCAGTCGCCACCACACAGGAATGAACTGGGCCCTTTAGAACTCTAAGTGCACTTCTTATTTCAACTTCTGACAATCAAAATCTCTGCACCACAGTGGGTTTTGTACCTGATTTCCACAAAAAAGTATGTAGGGAAAGAAACTTCATAGTAAAAATAGCACTAGAGGCTGGGCTTGGTGGTGCACGCCTTTAATCCTAGCACATGGGAGGCAGGAGGTGAATCTCTGAGGCCAGCCTGGTCTGTATAGCAAGTTCCAGTCCAGCCAAGACTACAAAGTAAGGCCCTGTCTCAAAAAATGAACACTCACCCCCCCACCCCCACACACATACACAAATAGCACTACAGCAAGAACCATAGAACCATTTTTTAAAGTCTATTAAAGTGCTGGGTGTGAAGGTGCACACCATTAATCTCAGCACTGGGAAGGCCGAGGCAGGCAGATCTCTGTGAATTCCAGGCCAGTCTGGTCTACACAGAGAATTCTAAGCCAAGCAGAGCTGCATAGTAAGACACTGTTTAAAAAAAAAAGAAAGAGCCAAGCAGGGGCAGTGTACCTCTGTAAACCTAGCACTGAGGGTGGAGACAGGTAGATCCTAGAGGCTCACTAATCAGACAGTCTACCTGAAACAATGAACTCCAGATTCAATGAGTTTCCCTCAAAAATAAGGTGGAAAGCTGGACGTGGTCTCATGCCTTTAATCTCAG
The DNA here is from genome assembly GCF_000622305.1 of Nannospalax galili. Classification (NCBI taxonomy): domain Eukaryota; kingdom Metazoa; phylum Chordata; class Mammalia; order Rodentia; family Spalacidae; genus Nannospalax; species Nannospalax galili. The sequence goes on from NW_008350467.1 coordinate 248,806, forward strand.
CACTCAGGAGGCAGAAGCAGGTAGATCTCTGAGTTCCAGCCTAGCCATAGTGAAACCTTATCTCCAAAATAAAAAAGGTGGAAAAGGGATTGAGGAAGGCATTCAACATCAAACTCTGGCCCCACATGCACTCACAGAGGCAAACAACCAGTGCACAGGAGCACATATATGTACATACACATATAATTAAGTACAAGTTCCCTAACTAAAAAGTCTTGATTGTTTATTCAAGAATGTGTATGGGAGTCTGATGATGTAGCTCAGTCGGTAAAGTACTTGCCTAGCACACAGGAAATCCTGGGTTTGAACCTCAGCACCACATAAAACTGGGTGTGGTAGCACTGAGGTGGAGATAGGATCAGAAACTCAAGGTCATCCTGAGCTACACAGTGAGTACCAGACCAGCACACCCCCCCTACTCCCCCGTGCACGACGCCCGCCAAAAAAAAAAACAAGAGGCTAGGAATAGAGGAGCAGAAATAATCCTTTAATCCAGTTATGTTGTTTTTTTAAAAAATTTATCTTCAAGGGGCTGGGGGGATGGCTCCGTGATTAAAAGCAGCGACAGCTCTTGCAGAGGACCCAGGTTCAGTTCCCAGCACCCACATGGTGACTACACTAACAACCATTCCATAACTCCAGTTCCAAGGAATCTGACAGCCTCTTCTGAGACATTGTACAACATGGGTGCACTTACATACATGCAGGCAATACACTCATACACATAAAATAAAAATAATGCCCAGCTGTTATCTTTTATTTATTTTTATTTTTTGTCTTTTTGAGACAGGGTTTCCCTGTAGCCCCAGCTGTCCTGGAACTCACTATGTAGACCAGGCTGGCCTTGAACTCACAGAGATCATCCACCTGCCTCTGTCTCCCAAGTGCTGGGACTACAGGCGTGCGCCACCATATTATTTTTATTTTATGTGTGTGAATGTATTGCCTGCATGTGTGTGAGTACACCTGTGTAGTGCAATGCTGCAGATGTCAGAAGAGGGCTTCAGATTCCTCTGGAACTGGAGTCAAGGACGGTTCATAGCCGCCATGTGGGTGCTGAGAATTGAACCCAGGTCCTCTGCAAGACCAGTCAGTGCTCTTAACTGCTGAGCCATCTCTCTAGCCCCCTGCTGTTTATCTTTTTAAGTCAAGGTCTTCTGTAGCCCACACTGGCCTCAAACACACTATGAGAATGACCTCAAAAAGATCCTCTGCTTCCACCTCCCAAATGCAGGGATTTTAAGTATGCATCACCACACCAAGCACTGTTTAAATCTGAGAATTAACTCACCCAAGTTACGATAAAAGGAGATGTGACCACCACGTACTCACAGACAGTGCAAATCGTGATCAGCCAATCTGCTGGTGTCAAGGTGCCTATGTCTGCTGCCTGGCATTGTTCACTCGAGGACCCTAAGACACAGCACACACTAAGATCACCAGCTGGCATGACTCCTTCCAGTCCACCAATGGCATGGAGATGACTTTGACTGGTGGGTCCAAAGCTGACCACAAAACTATTTTCTGACTTTTTTTTGAGACAGGGTCTCATTGTGTAGCCTTGGCTGGCTCGGAACTCACAGAAATCCCCGCCTGCCTCTGCCTCCCCAAGGCTGAGATTGAACGTATACACCACTATGCCCAACTGTTCTTTTCTGACTCTATGGTGTGGACAGAATTTATTTGGTATATATCCCATGTCTGAACAAAACTCTTAAATAAGAGTTCCCAAAGAGGCTGGGTGGTGGACGCCTTTAATCCCAGCACATTACCTGAAACTTTCACTTGAAAATTTCTACTTTAAGTATGTTAAAACAAAGCTAGTTAGAATGGGATGCAGCTCTATAATCCAGTGCTCAAGATTTGGAGGCCAGCCTGAGCTACAAAGTGAGACCCTATCTCAAAGTATTAAAAGAAAACCGATGCTCAAAAACATTAAACTATCCTGTGTCAGGAAGCAATCTGTATAAAGTAAAATATCATTAATGAAAAAATTTTAAACCTACATCTTATTTTACTTAACCATAAAACTTGTCATTAAATTCAGTTTTCACTTAACTATGACTCCATTGTTAGTCAACATTTTAGGATGGTTGTAGTTCTTTTTTTTTTCTGACTAAAACACATTACTACTGACCTACTTTGTTTCTTTAAATATTTTACTTAATATTTTTATTTTATGTGTATGAGTGTATCACCTGCATGTATGTAAGTGCACCCGGGTCATGCAATGCCCACAGGTCCGGATCCCCTGGAACTGGAGTTACAGTTGTTAGCTGCCATGTGGGTGCTGAGAACTGAACCTGGATCCTCTGCAAGAGCAGTCAGTGCTTTTAACCACTGAGCCATCTCTCCAGCCCCCGCAATACAAAACTCACGAGTAAAACACCTCATTTCTCTTACCTATTTTCTTTAACCTGTGCTGTCTTCATTTTGTTCTGGACCACATCCAACAACAAACAAAGTATTATCTCTGGCAGAAAAATGTTATTTTCCAGTCTCTGACATCAAAGCTCAGAATGAAAACTACGGAAGACTGAGCAATTTCTATCAGTTGCCTTGTTCTATTCATTATGAAATCTAGGGTACAAGCTCATCTGCATATTTACTTATATTTTTCTCAAAAAAACTCTTAAAATTATAGTAAAACTAACCTGGTGTGATGGTACACACCTTTAATCCCAACACTTTAGAGCAGAGGCAGGCAGATCTCATGAGTTCCAGGCCAGCTAGAGCTACAGAGAGACGCCCCCTGAAAAAAAGTTATAGTAAAACTCATTTTCTTTTTAAATTTTATTTTTATTTTATGTGTAGGAGTGTATTGTCTGCATGTATGTGAGTGCACCCATGTCATGCAATGCTGCGGACATCAGAAGAGGGCTTCAGATTCCCCTGGAACTGGAGTTAAGGACGGTTCATAGCCGCCATGTGGGTGCTGGGAATCAAACCCAGGTCCTCTGCAAAAGCAGTCAATGCTCTTAACCACTGAGCCATCTCTCCAGCCCCTAAAACTCGTTCCTAAAGTTTAAAAACAAAAAATAAAAAAGCCGGGCGTGGTGGCGCACACCTTTAAGTCCAGCACTTGGGAGGCAGAGGCAGGGGATCTTTGTGAGTTTGAGGCCAGCCTGGTCTCCATAGAGAGTTCCAGGATAGCTGGGGCTACAGAGAGACCCTGTCTCAAAAAGACAGAAAAAAAAAAAAGGTAAAACATAATGTGAGAGATGGCTCAGTGGTTAAGAGCACTGTTCTTACAGAGGACCAGGCTCAGTTCCCAGGACCTATATGGCGGCTAACAACCATCTATAAGTCCAGTTCCAAGGTATCTGATGCCTTCTTCTTACCTTTTGCCCATTATACACACAGGTACACTTATATACATGCACACAGAACACTCATACACAGAGAATAATTTTTTTTTTTTTAAAGACAGGGTCTTATGTAGACCAAGCTGACCTTGAACTCAGAGATCCACCTGCCTTTGCCTCCCAAGTGCTAGGACTGAAGACATGATCCACCATGGTTGGCTGGTTCTTGGATTATGACAAGTATTATGTTTGAAAGTACTAAGCAATTTTTAATATCCTATAAGGACATTTTGAGTGTTTTTTGGTTTTTGTTGTTATTTTGCTTCATTGTCTTATCATTCTGATATTTTAGGCTAATTATATTCAACATCACTCATTTCATCAGAACACAAAACTCTGATGAGGTTACAAACACTATGATGTTGCAACAACAGCAGTGGAAGTAAACCTGGACAGGAAAGTTAACTTCATGCTCATACTTGTACCAACATGAACTCTCTTATTGAGAAACAGTCACATAACCTACACAAAGGTGCTGTTCAAGCATCTTTAAGGTAGGTGACTGAGTTTACTTGTTCATCCACTAAACATATGAATAAAGACTCATTTTCAGACAGCATTTTCTTTTTCTTTTTAAGCCAGGAATTTAATCAAAGGCCGCCTGACACATGATAGAAGAGCATTCCACCACTAAACCACACTCTCAGTCCCAATACATTATTTCTGGTTTTCTTTAAGATTTATTTTCATTTATGTATATGTGTCTTGTATATGAGTACAAGTTCTTGTGGAGACCAGAAGAGGGTGTTGAATCTTCTGAAATTGGAGTTATAGACAGTTGTGGGCTACCCCAACATAGATGCTGGAAACCAAATTCAGGTCCTCTGAAATAGTAGCAAGTACTTTTAATCACTGGAGCCTCTCTCCAGTCCCCACTGCTTCTGTATTTTAAAAATATTTATTACAAACTACATGCCTGCTACAGTCTAGGTACTCTAGCCCTTCCAATATTTGTTATTTTGTCTTTTTTTTTTTTTTTCGGCGCTGAAGACTGAACCCAGGGCCTTGCGCTTGCTAGGCAAGCACTCTACCACTGAGCTAAATCCCCAACCCCAGCCCTTCCAATTTTTATCTCTATAACTACAAGAATTGTTAATTACCAACTCTAGTCAAAGGCAAGAGCATTGATCCTCAATGGTAAGGTGAGATGAGGGTAGGAACTCAGATCTCAACTTAGGCCCTTGAATTCCACTATCCACCTTATTTTAAAAGGGGAGGGGAGATAACACAGCAGTTAAGAACATCTGCTGTACAACCATGAGGACATGACTTTGGATCCCAGCACCCACATAACAAGCCAGGGATCATGGAGGCAGACAAGAGGATTTCTGGAGCTTACTCACTGCCAGACTAGCCAGAAAAAGACCACCAGTTCTGGGGTCAGGAAGAGACCCTCCCTGTCTCAAAGAATTAGGCAGGAAATGATAGAACACCTTCTATGCTCACACACACACAGGCCTACACATCCACAGCCACATGTACATAATACCACACATGCAAAGTTCTACTTAACTGGTTAAAAGCAAACAGAACTGGGGACTGGAGAGCTGGCTCAGCAGTTAAGAACACTGGTTGTTCTTGTAGAAGACCTGGGTTTGAATCCCAGCACCCACATGGCAGCTAACAACTGTCCATAACTCCAGTTCCAGGGGATCCGACAGCATCTTCTGTCTTCCACAGGCACTGCACAACATGGGTGCACTTACCTACACATAGGCATAACACTCATACACATAAAATAAAAATAATAAATAATAAATTCTTTAAAAAATAATACAGAACTGTACAGCAATTACTAGGGATAAAGGTCAGTTAGAGTGAAGCAAATCTCTCAGAGTGAAATATATTAAAGTGAAATATATAGGTAGAACACTTTCCATGGACAGTTCTTAAAAGTGTTTCTAAATCAAGATTGAATTAAAACATCTTCAATTTATCATTTTAGTTGCATTTATTTGTGTGTCGAGAGTTGTGCGTATGCCACGGTACTCGTGTGGAAGTCAGAAGACAACTTGCAGAAGTCAGTTCTCTCCTTATACTGTGTGAGTTCCTGGGATCAAATTCAGATTGTCAGGCTAGGTGGCAAGTGCCACCACTGAGCCATTTCACCAGTCCAAAACAAACATTGTAACCCATATACAAGCTTTTTTAATAAAGGCATCTTGCCTAGACAAAAACATGATCTTATAATTCAAGAAATATGCCTCATACTACAGAAATTAAAAAATTTTGTCATGTTTTAACATATGTGCATCTTCTTTTCACAGAGGACATCCTCTTTTAAGTGTATAAATAAGTGTCACATGAGTTATATTCATATATGCTATGACCTAGCACTCACACTCTTTAAAATTTTTATTACATTTTTTTGTGTATGCACACACACACAAGTGTGCACATGCCACTGCAAGCACATGGATGGAGGTCAGAGAACAACTTGGAAGAGTTAGTTCTCTCTTCCCATCATGTGGGTCCCGGGGACTGACTTCAGGTCACTCAGTAGGCGCCCTTACCTAACTAACACAACCATCTCACCAGCCTTCCTTTTGTGAGATGTTATCTTTTTTTCCCTAAAGTCTTATTTTATGTGTGTGTGCTCCTGCACGTACATATGTGCATCGTGTGCGTGCCTGCTGCCCAAGGAGAACAGAAAAGGGTAATGGATCCACTGGAACAGGAGTTAGAAATAGCAATGGACTGCCACTTTGGTGCAGGGATCAAACTCAGGTCCTCTACAAGAGCAGCAAGTACTCTTAACTGCTGAGCCATCGCTCCAGCCACCTTGAGATATGATCTTAAGTTTGCTGAAGCTGGTCTCAAACTCCAGGGGTTAGGCATCCTCCTGCTAAAGTTCAAAGTATCTGGACTATGTCAGGTACCACTGCATCTGTATTTTAGAAGTCACAAATAAATACAAGTCTTTAAAAATAATTCTCATTTAAAGAGGTTCTAACTTTTTTGGAATGCTCTAAAACTGTGGTGATGATGACACAGCTCTGTAACAGTTATTAAAAAAACACTGAATTGTATACTTTAAATAAGTAAATTGTATGGTATATGAATTATACTTCACTAAAAGGGTGCCAAGAGGGTTGGAAAGCTGGCTCAGCCAGTAAAGCACCTGCTGCACAAGCGGAAGGACCTCAGTTCAAATCCTCACCATCTGTGTAAACACTCACAATAGTGGCCTGCAACTGTACACCAGTGCAGAGAGTGCAGATAAGTAGGTCCTTGAAGCTTATAGACCAGTCAGCCTGGTCAAATCAGTTAACTCCAGGCTCAGAGGGAGATCCTGTCTCAGAAAACAAGGTGGAAAGCAACTGAGGAAGAAACTCAGTGTCAACTTCTGGCCTTCACATGCATGCACATACCTCACATGAACACATACATATATACAGAATGATTACAAGCTGAACACCTAATCCAAATATCTGAAATCCAAAATCTGAAACTTCATGAACACTATCCTGACATCAAGACTAGAAAACTCAGCTCGGCGTGGTGGCTCACACCTCTGACCCCATCACTCAGGAGGCAGAGGCAGGTAGATCTCTGTGAGTTTGAGGCCAGCCTGGTCCACACAGAGATGTCCAGGTCACATGGTAAGGAATACATAGAAAGACCCTGTCTGACTTGACTTCATGTAACGGATGGCAGTCAAAACACAGGTGTGCTAATACACTATAAAATTACCTTCGAGGCTAAAGGTGTAGTTTAGTGATAGAGCACATGCTTAGATGTACAAGGCCATAAGTTAAATTCCCAGCACAATAAAAATAACCTATGGCTCATGTATAAAAGGTATATATAAACATAAAGGAATTTCATGTTTAGATTTAGGTCACCTTCCCAGGATATTTCCATTATGTACATGCCAATATTCCAAGATTTAAGAAAGAAATTTGAAATCCAAAAACACTCTGGTCCCAAGAATCTTTTTTTTAAATTTTTTTTTTCTATTTGGGGCTGGAGAGATGGTTCAGTGGTTAATGTTCATGCAGAGGACTCATGTTCAAATCCCAGTACCCACATGGCAGCTAACAACCATCTATAACTCCAGTTTCAGGGAATTTAACACCCTCTTCTGTCCTCCGTGGGCACTGCACAACACGAGTGCACTTACATACATGCAGACAATATGCTCATACACATAAAATAAAATTAAAAAAAATTTTTTTATTGTATTTATTTTATGTATATAAGTAAATTGCTTGTGTGTAGGTAGGTGCACCCATGTCATGCAGTGCCTGAGGAGGTCAGAAGAAAGCACCAGAGCCCCTGGAACTGGAATTTCAGATGGTTATTAGCCACGATGTAGGTGCTGGGAACTGAACCTGGGTCCTCTGCAAGAGAGCCAGTGCTCTTAATTGGGCATGGTGGCACATAACCTTTAATCCTAGGACTTAGGAGGCAGAGACAGAAGGTTCTCTGTGAGTTCAAAGCCAGCCTGGTCTACATAGCAAGTTCTAGGCCAGCCAAGGCTACATAATGAGACCCTGTATCAGGAAACAAACAAACAAACAAAAACCAGTTTTTCTCAAAGTTCATGATGCGGGATTTTAAGAACTACTATATTCAGCAGGTAGTCCAAAATGGGAAAGCATTCAACTTTTCCTGTATTCATAACCTCTCTAGCACCTGGTCTTAAGAATCTTGAATAAGGAAAACTTCTATAAAGAACAATTTGAGGGGCTGGAGAGATGGCTCAGTGGTTAAGAGCACTGACTGCTCCTGCAGAGGACTCGGGTTTGATTCCCAGCACCCACATGGAGGCTATGAACCGTCCTTAACTCCAGCTCCAGGGGAATCCGAAGCCCTCTTCTGACCTCCACGGCACTTCACGACATGGGTGTACTCACATACATGCAGGCAATACACTCATACACATAAAAGAAAAATAATAAAATATTTAGAAAAGAACAATTTGCATGTACATATAAAATAAGTTTTAAAATCTTTACATATCTTTTAAATAATTCTATTTTTCTATGGATTTATTATAATGAAAGATTTTTGTGTAATGATGTTTATCAAGTTATAATATTCAGAACTTGCTAATTGACTAATAGACCACCAACAGAGCTATGGTAAACAGATTTCAGAACACTAATACAAAGGCACTCACTATTTATCAGTTTTTAAAATCAAAACAAAATTTTTTCACCGTCTCAAAAAAAAGAAAAATCACAATTACGTTGAACAATAAAACATGTTACAAAATAATATCAATGTGTGATTCAATAGTATTCTAAAAATGCATACCAGGCTTGAATGGTGGCTCACACCTACAATCCTAGCAAAGGGAGAATAAGGAAGGAAAATACTGAGTTTTTGAGTTTTGGGCCAGTCTGGACTATATAGGGAAACTGTTTCAAGAAATGAAAAAACAAAACAAATTAAAAACAAAAACAAAAACAAAAAAAAAAAAAACAAAAAAAACCCAGAGCCAGGCAAGGAAGCACATGCCTATAATCCTAGTACTCAGGAAGTTCAAGGCCAGCCTGTGCTACAGAGCAAAACATTTCACAAAACAAAATGGACTGAGAAATGACTCAATCAGCGAAGTGCTTGCCCTGCCAGCATAAGGATCTATGATCCCAAGCACCCACATAAAAAGTCAGGCATGGTAGTGTGCACAGAACTGGAGAGGCAGGGCCAGGAGGATCCCTGGGATTGCTGGCCTAGTCTAAGCAGTGAGAGACCCTGTCTCAAAAAATAAGGTGAAGAGCTCCCAAAGAACAACACCCAAGGTTGACCTCTGGTCTCTACAAACATGAGTACACATGTACTGTACACATGAAAACAAACAAACACACACACACACACACACACACACACACACACACACATACATACACTGTGCCTGGCGTGGTGGCATACACCTTTAATCCCGGTACTTACGAGACAGAGGCAGGAGGTTCTCTGTGAGTTCCAGGCAAGCCTGGTCTACATAGCAAATTATAGGCTAGCCAAGGCTACATAGTGAAACCCTGGGGAGGAGGTTCTCAAAGTTCATGTTGCTGAATGTTAAGAAATACTGTGTTCAGCAGGTGGTCAAAGGTGGGAAAGCATTCAACTTTTCATGCTAACATGATCCTTGAAAGTCAACATTTTTTTTCAAATATGTACGAAAACAACTTAGAAGTCCAGAAAAACAACCTAGTATTTCCTTGTTCTTCTGAAAAATTTTTGTTCACTTAGTCAAATTACAGCACCTGAGGCACCAAAGGCAAGAGTCAGAAATGGACTGCCACTACTGATTACTTCTCTGCTAGTGTGTTTTGAATGGATCCATTACCCTGAAAGCAAAAATGTCAAACTTGTTTTTGCCAAATAATATATTTAAGCTAGGAAGTTAACAATAGAGGTAAATTGACATTTTCTAAACAAAAATCACTTCTGGAGTGCTTATTAATCCAACACCAAATAGTTACACACCAAAATGTGCAAATGGGTCTAACTCAAAACAATACTTAGCAATAAATGGAACTTTGGTTTGCTCCATATTCATAAATAAAGCTTTAAATTTTCAAACTACTAAATGCTGACAATCAATGTTAGAGACTTTTTAAAAGTAACTCAGATATTCCTTTTCACAGTAACAATGAAAACCTGGTTATCCCATTTATGGGCTGGGAGTACAGCATGTGGTAAGCATGTACTTAGCATGGACAAGGCTTTGGGCTCCATCTTCAGCATCCAAAATAAAACCCTAAAACCTGGATAGTCCATTTTTGTATTTGCTGACCTCTCCTGATTAGGAATCTAGGCTCTTTTGATTTCAAAAGGAGACATCAACATACTTATCCTTAAAGCCAACTGCCACCAAGGCAATGCCAGTTAGAGGCTGCCCCTGCCACTTTTCTAAACAGCTCATTACCTGGATAATAGTACATGATGTTCACTTTCTAATTATTTATTTATACTGTACACTTGGGTTTTTTAAGATTTGTTTTTATTATTTTTAATTGTGTGTGTGTGTGCATATATGTGTGTAAACATGAGTACAGTTGTTCTTGGAGGCCAGAGGCATCAGATCCCCTGGATCTAGAACTATAGAGAATTGTGGACTCCCCAATGTGTGTGCTGGGAATCGAACTTGGTCCTCTGCAAGAATAGTACACACTCTTAACTGCTGGCCCATCTCTCCAGCCCCTACATTTGGGTTTTATATGCTTTCCTTGATGATGTCATGCTATACAACTTTGAGAAGGCTTTAAAATGCCTATTTTTAAAGTTTTTGTTTGATTTTTACAAACTGCATTCACAAGATTCCACAGTTAAATGAACTTAGTTAACATAAGACTCAAGAGACATCTTGGCAGTGGTCTAAGCAGCACAAAGCTCTGAATGATGTTCTTAATCTCAAATCAATTTCGTAAACTAGATTTTGTTTTACCTACAAAATCACAGGTTAGGCTCCCAGTACCCATATGGCAGCTAACACCTGTCCTTAGCTCCAGTTCTAGGAGATCTGACACCCTTTTCTGGTATCCATGAACACTGCATGCATGGATGCATTTAAGATACATATAGGCAAACACTCATACACATAAAAATTTAAAAATTTTTAAAAAGTTCTAGAAATCAGAAGTACACGGCAAGCTACCCACTTCTTACATTTCAAACACCAGCATGTTTATGAACTATGTACATAATTTACACCAAAATAAAAAAGCATGTTCTATGAGAAAAAATACTCAGTGTTTATCTATTAAAATAAGAGTACAAGCTATGAAGAAAACATCAGGACACACATTCTTTTCTTTTCTTTTTTTTGGTCTTTTTGAGACAGGGTCTCCCTCTAGCCCCAGCTGTATGTAGACCAGGCTGGCTTCTAACTCACAAAGATCCACCTCCCTCTGCCTCCCAAACGCTGGGATTAAAGGTGTGCACCACCATGCCTGGCAACATTCTTTTTAAAAGTTCTGAAGAAAACTGAAATCTGAAAACTTACTCTTTATTACCTGGTAGTCTATTTGGTCTGAGGAGTTCAGAAAAATTCAATTTAGCCTATAATTAAATAATAGTTGTGCTTTTGAGTTTATTTTAAAAAAAAAACTGAGTTATTCTATGAGTATTCTATCATACATCTCAGAAAGTGTCATATAAAATGTTATTAGATGTTTCCAGGGTCATATAGTTAAAATGAAAACTAGAATGTATAGACTTCCTATTCACTTTCTCCTCAACACTGTCTTAATGATAACTGAGATCCATATTTAGCCTGGCATGTGGTGCCAACCTGTAATCTCAGCACTTGGAAGGTAAAAGCAGGAGGATCAGGAGTTCAAGGTTATCCATAGCTATGTAAGAAGTTCACTTGAAGCCAACACGGGCTATATGAGACCCTAACTCAGAAAAAAAAACAGAGTCACATCTAAAGTTTTAAAATAAGCTAAAAAATCCTCTTTCAAAGAGCCTTTTTGAATCCAAAACCTCATTAATGACAGATAAAAGTCAGGAGTAACTACACACCCTCATCCAAGTAAAGACTGAACACTCTCTAAATTCACAGAATTTAAAAGACTTTTTACTTTTTCATGACATACTATATAGATGCAACATACTAAAGAAGTGTTTAAAGTATTTCCTAAGTTAACAGTAAAAATGAAAATGAAACTGGGGCTGGAAAAGTGGCTCGGTGGTTAAAAGGACAGCTGTTCTTACAGAGGACCTGGGTTTGGTCCCCAGCATCCATATGGTGGGTAACAACCATTCTTAACTTCAGGTATCCGACACCTTCTGATCTCTACAAGCATTGCACAACTCAGGTGTACTTAAATATGTAGGTAATACACTGATAGGCATAAAATTAAAATAAAGTTTGTTTTTTTTTTAAATGAAATTGTTAAGTTTTTAAAAAAAATGTTAGGTAGGGCTGGCAAGATGGCTCAAGCTTGCCTTGAAAGCCTGAGGACCTGAGCTGGGTCTATGGAACTCATGGTAGAAGGAACGAACCAACTTCCATTAAGTTGTCTGGTGTCTTCCAACTTCCATGTGCAAACTGTGGCTTGCACCTACACTCTCACACATCTCACACACACACAAGATAAACTTTTTTAAATTTTATTATTTTTATTTTATGTGTATGAATGTATTGCCTGCATGTATGTGAGTGCACCCATATCGTGCAATGCCATGGAGGTCAGAAGAGGGCATCAGATTCCCCTGGAACTGGAGTTAAGGGCAGTTCATAGCCACCATGTGGATGCTGGGAATCGTACCAGGGTCCTCTGCAAGAGCAGTCAGTACTCATTACTGCTGAGCCATCTCTCCAGCCCAAGATAAATTATTTTTTTAAAAAAAGCTAGGTCAGGCCTGGAGAGATGGCTCATCAGTCAAGAGCATTTGCTGTTCTTGAAGAGGACCTGGGTTCGGTTTCCAGCACCCACATGGTGGCTAACAACCATCTGTAACTCCAGTTCCAGGGAATTTGACGCCCTCTTCTGGCCTCCCCAGGCACTGCATACATGTGGCACACTTACATACACGCAGGCAAAACAATCATACACACAAAATAAAAATATGTATTCCAAGCTGGGCATGGTGATACACCTTTAATCCCAGCACTCAGGAGGCAGAGGCAGGCAGATCTCTGTGAGTTCCAGGCCAGCCTTGTCTACAAAGTGAGTTCCAGTTCCAGGCCAGCTGGGACTACAGGGAGACCCTGTCTCAAAAAGACCAAAAAAATATTTTTTTAATTACATTTATTTATATGCATGTGTGCAAATCAGAAGACAACTTACAGGAGTCAGTTCTCTCCTTCCACCGTTTGGGTCCCAGGGATCGAACTCAGGTCATCAGACTTGGAGGCAAATGCTTTTACTGGCTGAGCCATCTCACCAGCCCCATCTTAAATTTATTCTTATTATTTATTTTAAAAGATCAGCCTGAAGAAATAAAGCTCACTATTGATTTTAAAACTCAAATGATGGATGAGTTAATTGCTTATTAACAAAGAAATCGGGGTTGGAGAGCTGGCTGAGTAGTTAAGAGCACTAGCTAGTCTTGCAGAAGACCTGAGTTTGAATCCCAGCATCCACATTGTAGCTAACAATCATACATAACTCCAGGGGATCTGATTCCCTCTCTGTCCTACATAGGCACTGCATGACACAGGTGTACTTACACACATGCAGGCATAACACTCAAACACATAAGGATAAAATTTAAATTAAAAAAAATCATTTTAGTTCCTTCTTCAAAAACTAATAGATTGCCTTTTTCCTAAAGTAAAACCAAAAACAGTGCTGCAATGAAAAACAGATTTTACTAATTTCTAAATCTGTTTAAACCTTCAATAATTTTAATTTCTTTAGTATCTACAATAGGCAAGATTATATTTTTGTTCTAGAGAACCCAATATGCTGGGCACAGTGATGCAAAACTGTAATTCTAACAGCTGGGAGGCTGAGGTAAGAGGAATGCATGAGCTGGGGGCTGGCCTAAGATACATAGTGAGTTCAAGGCCATAGAGGCACATTTAAAGTTAAAAAAAAAAAACAAAAAAAAAACAAAAAAAAAACAACATCAGGGGGCTGGAGAGATGGCTCAGCAGTTAAGGGCACTGACTGCTCTTGCAGAAGACCAGGGTTCAATTCCCAGCACCTACATGGCAGCTACAAACCGTCCTTAACTCCAGTTCCAGGGGAATCCGAAGACCTCTTCTGATCTCCGCAGCATTGCAGGACATGGGTGCATTCACATACATGCAGGCAATACACTCATATACATAAAAGTAATAAATAAAATATTTAAACAAAACAAACAGAAAAGTAAGAATCCATGGTAACCTACTTTCCTCTTGATACGCAAAAATAATTTTAAAATGGTCAACAGTGTCTCCTAAGATTTTTTTTTAACCTACTGTTTTCAATTAGGTATTTCCAATTTATTTCTAAAACTTAACCAGTGTCTCAATTTTGTTGTCAGGACTATGACTGAACTTCTGACGTTTTCCTTCCCATTACTATTTATTTCACTGACAAATTTATTACAAGAGGAAAATTTCTGCCAAAACCCACTTCATTACACAAAACACAGACATCAAGATAACTTAAATACAATTCATTCACACATAAAATGTTTTGTGCATATGCTAAATGTCAAATAGGAAAAGATACAAGCACAGTCCTTGCCTCAGTGCAACTCCCTGGAACTCATGGTGTGCCTAACCTTTCCCCCACCTTGAGCTTTCAAAGACAGCTCAAATACTTAATAGAAGTAACATGATGTGGTATAAAGACCCAAGAAACAGATTTCACCCCACAGCCTTGGACTTAATTTTTATGGATCTCAATTTTTCCTCATGTAAAATAAGTTAGGTTGGACCATCTCTCTTCCATTCAGACTATTAAGAATATAGTCAAGGGGCTGGAGAGATGGCTCAACAGTTAAGAACACTGGTTGTTCTTGCAGAAGACCTAGGTTTGAATCCCAGCACCCACATGGCAGCTAACAACTGTCCATGACTCCAGTCCCAGGGGATCCGACAGCCTCTTCTGACCTCTGCGGGCATTGCACAACATGGGTGCACTTGCCTACATGCAGGCAAAGCATGCGTACACATAAAATTAAAATTAAAATTAAAAACAATACAGTCAAGATCGCCTATATTCTTTTAAAAAATATTTTATTATTTTTATTTTATGTATATGAGTGTACTGACTGCATGTATAAGTGTACCCGTGTTGTGCAATGCTTAAGGAGATCAGAAGGTGTTGGATCTGCTGAACTGGAGTTAAGAACAGTTGTTAGCCTCCATGTGGGTGCTGGGAACTGAACCTGCGTCATCTGCAAGAGGCATCTCTCTAGCCCTCAACTGTATTTTTATAATGGCAAAAAATTGTTAAGTATTAATACTCCAAATAATGGACCACTATATGACTCTTCAAAACAAAACTCGTAGGCCCATGTCCCAGATAGCCAAGTAAAACAGAACAGCACCCAGCACTGCAGCACACATAATCACAGCTACCTGGGAGACTGAAGTAGAAGGGTATCAAGTTTGAAGCCAGTCTGAGCAACTTAAGGAGACCCTGTTTGAAAATAAAATAGAGTCAAGGGAATAACTCCGTAGAGACCGGGGTTCTGGGATGCTAAGTGTAACCCCATTTATACATATTTTAAGTAAATACACAGAAATTGTCTAGGACACTCAAGAAACTTCAAAATAGTTACGATGGTAATTAGGGGCCTTGTTCTTCCTAACTTCTTAGTCTTTTACAATATTTGACATATTCTAAAATAACAAGCATGTGTTATTCTGTTGATTTTAAAGAGGAAACTAGGAGAAAAGGTTTGCTGCTCTAGGTTCTGTCATTTTAAAAGATTCAAATGCTGGCCTTGTTGTTTAAAACATCTGTAATGTTCTCTGGGTGTGGTGGCGCATGCCTGTAGTCCCAGCACTTGGAAGGCAAAGGCAGGTGGATCTCTGTGAGTTCAAGGCCAGCCTGGTCTACATAGTGAGTTCCAGGACAGCTGGGGCTACAGGGAGACGCTGCTTCAAAAAGACGAAAAAAAAAAATTAAAAAAACAAACAAACAAAAAACCATCTGTAATGTTAAGTTATTTAACCTCAGTTTCTCCATTTGTAAAAAGGAGTTAAAAGTACAAGCCTCAGAGAACTGGTGAAGACACAAAGGCATCACGTACGTGGACTCAGCATAGCACAATACAAGAGGAAAACTATTAGCTATTATCGAGTTTATTATTATTTTAAAATTCCAGAAACTATTGTCTTTAGAACAGTTTGGACAGTTGAGCCAAAGATAATTAATCTTTCAGACAATTAGTTTCCTTTATCCAAAATTCCTTTGGTCTTAACAGTATGAGAGAGAGCATTTGTTAATTCAACACTTAAAAAGGAGAGGCTGGGGATGTAACACCATTGGTTGAGTGCTTGCCTAGCAATCAAAGTCCTGGATGGGATCCCCAGCACTACATAAACCAGGCACGGTGGCAAATGTCTATAATCTCAGCATTCAGGAGGTAAAGAGGTCAGAAGTTCAAGCTCATCCTTGATTACACAGAAAGTTTAAGGCTAGCCTGGGATACATGAGACCCTGTCAAAAATTAAGAAACAAAAAAATAAAAAAGATCCCAAGTGGGCTGATATGCACAGTAATCAAAGCAGAATTTGGATTTCAAGTGTTTGATAACTAGAGTAGCCTTCTTCACTTAACGGATATCTGCCCAAGGAATCCAGAATACTCAAGAGGGTGCATTCAAGCTTCCAAAGAAATGTTTTCTATTTTAATAGACAATTACCATTTCCCTAAAAATTGTGCACTAATAAAATAGTTCATGCACATAAATTTACCAACTAGTTAAAAATAATGTGTTAAACAAGAGGGAACTGTAAATAAGAAATCTCCATAAAAATAAATTCCAAAAAGTAAACACTGAATGGTTTTTTGAATGGAACTTGTCCTCCCAGAATTTCAAAAAAATTCTGGCTATAGCTTATTGATCAATACACCCCAAGTTATAAATCCAGTGTTTATGCTGGGTGTACCCTCTGAAGTACCACTGTAACAATATTTAACGGGATTTCTCCACCAAACTGCAAATATAGCCTAAGATTCTCTACAAAAATTAAGAGGACATTACTATTAAGGTTTATCAAATCAATATGTAGAACAAATGGATTGTGCTCATGATATTACAGTTTTTACAGGACTTGCTGGTATTAGAAGACAGTTTCAATATTAATACTATGGGCTAAAGTTTGGATCACCACAATTACAATTTTTTAAGTCAGGCGCATATTTAATCCTTTTTCAATATGAAAAGGAAATAGATTTCACCTAACACCAATTTATATCTAAAGGTGTCAAGGTTTAAACGTTTAGTAACAATTCTGAATCACACAAGTAGTTATATTTGAATACATTAAAGAATTGCTGTAGCTTTCCTGAGAGTGACGGAACTTCCAACCCAAGGAAAAAAAAGCTGGCAACTCAATGAGAATCTGAGCACTGCATGCCACTGGGTAGATAGAGGGCTGTGCTGTGCTGACCCGGCATTTGGAGACTGCATTCAGCTACATGCAAGCCAAGGGAAGGATAGAAGCAGGCCATTTAAGAGACAGCATTGTTCTTCACACACCACACATAACCAAGCTCTGTCAGAAGCACCATTTTAAAAGGCACAATATTTCTAAATTTCCAGTATTCAGAGCACCGTCATGATAATCCACCACAGGCTGATCTTTCCTCAGCGTTCTCACCCCCACGCGGTGCTTTGCCAGGAGCACAGCCCCAAGTAAAATAACCGATGCAATTTCCTTGTTTACTTAAAGAATTGCAAAAAGCATGTTGACTGGTCCGGAGGCTTCTGAAACCAATCAATATTGAAAAGACTTTTCACAATCATGTTTGAACTATGACAGTAATGATGTTTTCTGCTAGTAAAAAAAAAAAAATCTAATTTTAAATTTATAAAAAGGGTTAAATATTACACTGCAATTCATCAGTATGGCTTGTTTGCAACCAGAAGGAAGAGGGAAAAGAGGAGGAAGGAGCAAAACAGACAAGATGGAAAATATCATTACCTCCTCTGGTGGTTATGAGTAACTGTAAATGACCCAAGAGGTAAGAGAAGTTCATGAATAGAAGGGGTACAGTGTGAGCTGGCCGGTTCCAGATTCAGCAGATGTCTGACAGGAAAAGGAATTTATTTACACTGCAGTGCCTGGTAGCAAACATGGCTGCCCCTGCCCCCTTTACACCTGAATAGTCTTCACTCCCTCACCAAAAACCATCAAATTATGGCCATGTCTCTCTGTCTCCCTACCATAACGCAAACACATCATCTCTTGCCTCAAAAACAGTAACACCCACACCTCCCTCATTTCACAACAATCACAACCCCATAACCACTAGCTTCTCTATTCTCTAGCCTTGAAATACAAGACAGAATACACATAAATATAGGAACAAAAGGCCTTCCCTCTTAACACTTAACAATCCCCATCCTCGTTTCCCTCACTCCGAGACGCCTAGTCGATAATTCTCATCCCATCCAACATTCTATTTCCTTCTTGCAGTTTCCTGCGTCTATTTCCTATCCTCATATTGCATTCTGCCACAATCATTTCTCATCTCTTTTTTTTTCTGTCTTTTCCTCCACTTTAATTCCCTCGTCTCTCCCTTGATTCCCCAAAGATGCCTTGCTTTCCATCAAATCCGATTCCCCTTTCCCCCAACTCTCCTAGTTCCCACATTCCATCCTAGACCGCCCTAATTTGCAGTCCACCGAGGTCTCTATATCCAAATCTAACTCTTCCCTCTATTCCTGCCCCTCCCCCGTTTCCATTCTTATCCCCGCCCCCATCCCACCTCTACTCCCAATTCCCAGCTCAGCACCACTACATCATATCCCAATCCTACCTCTCCAGCCCCACCTCCCAATTCCTTCCACACCCACCTAACCGTCGGCTCTACCTTCTAGATTACCCTCGAACCCTTTCAGGCCACCAGCTGCCTCCTCCCCTTCCCCGGCCTCACTCAGGACGGGTTCTCAGTCCTTAGGTCGCCCCAGCCCCATGGATCCTCCTCAGCCCAGGCTACACACGCACACACACGCGCACACACTTTACCTTCAGCTTGTTCCATTCTAACCCCCCGGCCGTGTCAGTACGATCACAGGAGAGACTCAGAGGCCCGGAGTGGGGGCTAAGGTGCGGGCAGCTGCCGGGCCACTGGGGGAGGAGACGGAACCAAGCTAGGCCTCATAAAATCCTCGGGCTAGATTTCCCCCGCGCCGGGCGCCCCTGCCATGGCGGCCGGCACTGAGGAAGGCCACGGCCCGGCCGGCCGGGCTCGCTGCGGGGAGACGGAAGGCTGCGGAGCGAAAGGGAGGCGGCGGGACAGGAGTCGCTGCGTAGCCGCTGGTGCTGGCAAAGAGGCGGAGACTGGCGGCCCGGAGGGGCAGCAGGATCCCGGGGCTGCGGTCGCGAGCTGCTCGCCTCCCCAAGGCGCCCGGTACGCGGCTCTCGGCCTCCGCCTGGGTCTCCCTGCTGCCCGCTCCCGCCGCCGCCGCCGCCGCAGCCGCCGCCGCGCACCACCTGCCCGCCATGGTGCTGTGAGACCCCGCGCGCCCCCACGCCTGCCTTGCGGACCGGCACTCCG
>NW_008350467.1:268321-273588 GCF_000622305.1 Nannospalax galili
CACAAAGCCCCCCCCTCCCCCCCGGCTCGGGCGCCGCCGCCGCCAAATCCTCAGCCGTTCATTGGCCACCGGCCGCGGTGCCTGCCGGGAAATGCAGTCTCGCGCTGGGGCACTGAGAGGAAAGGAGGAAGAGGCCCGTCAGCTTCTCGCAGAGGGGCGGGAGCCAGAACCAGAAATGGAAGTGGCGTGCAGAGTGTCTAGAGTCTCCGCGAGGCCGCAGGCGCTTAGGCGGAGGGAAAGAAGGGCTGGGTGCGGGGGACGGCCGCAGAGCTGAGCGGGGCGGCGAGGAGGCTGAGACTCCTGGGGGAGTGCCGGGGGCGCCTCCTCGTCCTGGAGCCGCGGCACGTACTAGCTGCCATGTGGTGCTCCGCGGAGAGGCCCCGCGCTGCAGCCCTAGGCCTGAGGAAGAACCTAGCGCCGTGCGCGACTGCACTGCCCGCGACGGGGCCGCGGCTCAGGAGCCGCCTGTCAGTCAGCTTGACAGCTGTCAGAGGAACGCCCCGACTGCGGGGCACTCTGGGACGGGAGCCTGGGTGGGGGCCGCCTCCCTGCCCGCCATAGGTGAGTGTGGGAAGGTTCCAGTGGACACGCGTTGGGAGGCCGCACGGCGCCACGGTCCCGCTCGGAAAGCACCCCTGGGCAGCAGGACGCGGCGGCCTCTTCCTGCCAGCACCCGGCGCAGGGGCTTGTGGGTAGCCAGGAGGACGTCAGCGCGACCGGCCGCGGGCGACGGCGAGGACTAGGTGCAGGTCACGTGCCGCGGCCCGCGCCTCTCCGGCGGGACCTCCGCTCCGAGGGACGTGAAGGCGCTTGGCCAAGCGCGGGGGGAATGAGGTAGTGCTTTGCACGCCCCGGGCCGGCCCGGTGCCGGGGCCCAGGCGTGCGGCCTAGGACAACCCTGCGGGGCGAGCGGGCACCGCGTTTCCCGGGGCCAGGGAGAAGTTCTGGGAACGCGCTACAGACAGAAGGAAACATAGACCCCGCTTTCCATACAGGGCTTGCGCTCCCTGCCCGGGGCTGCTCCAGCCGTTTGCTGTTTGATGACCACCACGGAAATTAACTTCTTACAGTTCACTGATTTTAATGAGCACTAAATGTGTTTAACATAACTTATATAAGGTTGATAAGCCGCGAATTAGCAGCTCCCATTATTATTTTGTTTTACATTTTTTTATTTTGTGTATGTAGTCAGAGGGCAACTTGGGAGTTGGGTCTCGCCTTCCACCTAGTGAGTTACAGAGCCTGAACTCGCGTCGTTAGGCTTGGCCGCAAGCGGCTTTTCAGCCAACTCACTAGCCCTCTTTACCGTTAATCTATAATTTTTTTTCGTTTTAACCCAGGCTGGTCTTGAACTCGGCAATCTTCCTGCCTCAGCCTCAGGGATACTGGGATTACAGGCGTGAGCCACCACAATTTTCTATTTCGTGTTAATCACGTATTTTGAGATGGGGCTCGCTGTGTTGCCCAGGCTGGTCTCCAACTGGACTCAAGCAACCTACCCCACAGCTGGGACTACCAGCCCAGGCTTTTCAACTATTTTTAACCTATGCTTTGTGTAGTTCTACATGTTAAAGGAATCAAAATCACACTTATAAAAGGCAAACTTATAATAAAATACGATATTAAAAAGTGAACAAGGGAGACCTAAGCCTAGTTTGAGCCTGCCTCAGGGAAAAGGCGCTATCATCCATCTGTTCCCCGTACCCCAGTCCTTTTTACCTCTGCCCTTCTGTGTCCATACCCCTTACCCCTCGTTTTGTTAATAAAATTGTTGCTTTAACCTGGCATTTGGATTTTCCCTTTGAGAATCTAGGAAATGTCCCCAGGAACATTTTATTTAGGGAAATAGACACAAATACTTCACATTTTCAGCATCTAACATCTCATGCAGTTCAAAACTTGCTTACTCTTCTCAATAGCAAGTGAGCAGACAGCTCTCAGAGCCAGAGTTAAGGCAGTAAGAACTTTTGAGGGGCTTTTTCTGAAGATTATGTATATGTATATATAATGTGTATATATATAAAGTCAACACTCCTGTCATTTACTCCTGTGAAAATCAAATCAATTGTGAAGTCTGATAACTGGAAATATACATTGCTTTGAACAAATGGATTTCAATGAGAAGATTCTTAACCTTCCTCTTTAGGATTCCTGACATATGGCCATGCTAGAAAAACTAGGTAAGCCTTCAAATGCTGGGTATGAACCAGTTCATATGGCTGATGAAAACTTAATTTCACTGTGCCTGTTTGTAAGTTAACACAATGCATGAGTAAGAATATTCTCAGTATAAAATGTCTCCCAGTGAACTGAAGAATATTTTTGCATCCTTTATTAAATCTTTTCCAGAAAAGTATATGTATGTACAATTACTCATTTATGAAACCATATCTTATATCTTATCTTGTAAAGCTCTTAATTTTACCATGAGTTCTCAGAAAAAGAAATGAGAGAAAAGCTTTGTAAATTTTCTACGAAACAGAATGTGAAACAAAACCTTTAAGAGGAAATTTGCATATCGGACAGGCGCAAATGGACCCCTAGCGGCCAAACTGAAAGGTTTTGTCTATTTTACATAGTCAATCCAAATTTCAGTATTTGGTTATTGAAAAATGCTGTGGGTTGAAAGTGGTCTGCATTTCTTACTAAAATTTAACTATCTTTCATCCTTACAAATTTGCTTTAGAGATGAGTAGAGTCTGAAGTGAACTCTGAGCAGTCTCCATGAGTCTGTTTTGTCTGACCTAGCTAGAAAACAGCTACCAAACTTTGTTTTTAAAAGAGCCAAAGTTGATCATAGTGACACACACTTGTAATCCAGGATCAAGGAATTCAAGATCACCTTCAGTTACATACTGAATTCCAAGTCAGCCTGAGCAACATGAAATGTTTGTTGTACAAAATAAATGAGGGGCTGGAGAGATGGCTCAGAGTTAAGAGCATTGGCTGCTCTTGCCCTGGTTTGGTTCTCAACAGCCACATGGGGGCTCAGAGCCCCCTGTAACTCTACTTTCAAGGGATCCAATGGCCTTCTGGCCTCCAAGGCACCAGGCATAGCAGGCACGTGATACACTTACATGCAGGCTCATACAAAGTAAACCTTAAAAAAGTAAGATGAAGCTGGGCGTGGTGGCGCAGGCCTGTAGTTCCAGCACTTGGCAGAGGCAGGCGGATCTCCGTGAGTTCAAGACCAGCCTGGTCTACATATTGAGTTCCAGGCCAGCTGGGGCTACAAGGAAGATCCTGTCTCAAAAAAGACCAAAATAAGGTGAATAAAAATATAAAAACTTTAAATGCTGGGCAAATGACTGGAGACAGACTTTCTAGATCTTTTAATTTCCAAAGATGGAAACCCTAGGATCTGAAGTCTCCCCAGACCTGCAGTTCCTACATTATTTCATAGCTACTTTAGTACATGTGTTAAATGTTGAGCTTTCTACACGAAGTAGTAAACATAACACCATTTATACACCAATTCTTGTGAAATTCAGAGTCCGTGTGAAGATATCACGAGCGTTCGACCCTGGAAAAGGGATGCTTTCCTTCCTCTTCCGGCTCTTGCAGCCACCCTCCCCACTAGCTCCGTCCCGCCAGCGCACCCCCGCCCCCTCCCGCAGCTTGGGAGTAATTAGAACCCGAGGGAGCATGGGGAGCCGGACGCTAGCGGCTCCTCGGCGTACCGCGGCGACCCGGAGAAACGCAAAGGTTTTCCAGGATTCAGCCAGACCACAGAGTGTAGACAGGAAACCACGCAGCTCTGGGTCCGGCAGCACCGTGTTGAACGGAACCCAACCAGGGAGTCATTTCGTGCGTGAGGAGACCTTGCAGCCCTCAGCTCGGCGGCCGTGAAGGACGCCCGCCCTTCCCACAGCTGAGCGCTCATTGGATGGTGGTGTCGTCACTCAGTGACGTCACAGGGCGAGGCTCCCAAGCTA
This sequence comes from Nannospalax galili, assembly GCF_000622305.1. Lineage (NCBI taxonomy): Eukaryota > Metazoa > Chordata > Mammalia > Rodentia > Spalacidae > Nannospalax > Nannospalax galili. The sequence goes on from NW_008350467.1 coordinate 272,257, forward strand.
GAGCCACAGAGACCTGGCTTCCGGCCTTTCTAGCTTGGGGGCGGGGAGGAATTGGGAAGGTTAGGGTTCCGGGCCCAAGTATCCCAGAGGCCGGGAGGGTCTCACCCTGCGCCTCCCGTCAGCCCTCGATCTGGTCCCCCAGGCCTCGGAACCCGGTCTCCACCCCCTCCCCGTCTCCTTCGGTGAACCGTCCCCGAGACCGCAACAGTCCGCCCCGGCGTTCCGCACCCGGCCCCTGGCTGAGAAGCGGAGTGCGCGGGGCGCAGAGGTGCTGGGAGCGGCGCCCGGAGTCGCGAAGCCGCCGCCGCCGGGCCTCTCCCGCCCGGTTTCTGAACCGCGCTGTCTGGGGTCTGAGGTTCCCATCTGGAGGTTGGCGCTCCCTTCTGCGCGCTCAGGGCAAAGAGGTCGCCGTCCCCAGCTGGGAAGCGCCACCTGATGCAGAAGGGGGTGGTGATGTATGGTTTAAAGGTACAGAGCTCAGGTGGGCTCTGCAGACGCACTAGCTCTAGAATGGGATCCGTGTAACTGCACTTGAAAGATTAGTAGTTACATGTATGTCTTCACCGCTACACAAATGAAATTAGTGAGTACTTTTAGACTTTTGGCGGGTAGCTTGAACAAATACAGAAGAAAAAAAAAAAACAACCTGAAAATGAATACAGGATATTTACTCTGTAACTGTATTTTGTGGTTACAGATAAGGATGTCTCTCATTTATCTGTCGCGGCAGAGTACTAGATTCCATTGACCAGAAATAAAAATGTCTTTGCAAGCCATATCGTCTTCATGAGCATCTTCGAGATCATTTCTGCCGGTTGGGATCTCAAAGTACCATCTGAAATCCAGAGCTAAGAAAATACTGTGACTGTTGGAAATGAACTTCAAGATTTTACACCTTGCTATGCAAATTTATGCCCATGCATTAGTTAAAAAACACTTAAATCCTGATATCATTTAATTGATGTCTTTTTAAAATACTAAATTGTTTACTTCTTTTGTCTAGGTCTCTGTGTTGATTAGTTAAGACAAAAAATAAATATGGCCTTCCACAGTTATAATTCATTCTTAGCTATTTTCTGGACAAGGTAAGCTTTGAATTTCCCACCAATATGTATATGAACTCATTCATCTATAATGGAAAAAATATATGTAAGAAGATTGGTGTAAAGCTAGGCATGGTGGTACCAGTCCTTTGATCCCAGGCCTTGGGAGGCAAAGGCAGGAGGATCTCTGATTTCAAGGCCAGCCTTGTCTGTCTAGTGACTGTCAGGTCAGCCAGGGCTATGTTTTGAGAGCCTATCTAAAAAAAAAAAAAAAAAAAAAAAAACACCC
>NW_008350467.1:273883-286998 GCF_000622305.1 Nannospalax galili
TAAAAAAAAAAAAAAAAAAAAAAACCAGCCTTAGCTTAATACCCAAAACCTTGTTGATTTTTAAATATGTTCTTAGGAAGATGGCATTTTAATTTGTTTAAAGTTATCTAAAATGTTATATGTGCTTTAGAATGCAGGCTGAGTGGTTCTGTGGGTAGGTGATACAGGAAAGATAGAAGATGAAATAGTTTTTGAGTGACATTTCATGTTATTGATGAATGTTACATGAGGACCTCAGATGTGAAAAACAATAAAGTGGCTCTTGAGCAAGCCAGTCCTATGACATGTTCCTATCCAATAAAGGTCCCTTGGCATTTATGTATTTAGAAGAATATTACTGAAACCTTATGTGTTACATACATTGTACATTTTCCCTTTTGGCCTTTCAGAGTGTTTATCTTGATATGTTTCAAAAATAGAATGAAAGAATGGGAAAGAACTATCCCTTTGCCCCCAAAAATCTCTTTGCCAGTAACTTTCTTTACCTGGACATGTTTAATTTTCACTTTTTTTTTTTTTTTTTTTTTTTTTTTTTTTTTTTTAAAAAAAAAAAAAAAAAAAAAAAAAAAAAGAGGACGATAATGGACCAGGCCTCTGCCTTCCAAGTGCTGGGATTAAAGGCGTGTGCCACCATGCCTGGGAATTATTTTCACTTTTAAACAATTTGATATACTAGTTTAATAGCAGTACTACAATATACAGATCTTTGGCTGGGATGCTTGATTCTAATTTTTTTTTAATGCTCATGAGGAATTTTAGGGGAAGAATATTTCATCTATTAATAAATGTGTGTCATAATAAGTGTGTGTCATCTGAGGGAGCCCATTAGACACTCTTGGACAAAGCATGAGTGGTTAATTCTCACAGGAACCATGAAGTTGTTTCATTAAAACATTGCTATTATCAACAGAGTAACCAAAAGGTACAAGTCAAATCTTTCACCAATTTTATGATAGTAAAAATATTATCAGGCTGGAGACATGCCTCATCAGTTAAGAGCACTGACTGCTCCTGCAGGGGACCGGGGTTGGAGTCCCAGCACCCACATAGCAGCTAAAAAACGTAACTCCAGTTCCAGGAGAATTTGACACCCTCTCTGACCTCTGTGGGCATTGTACAATGTGGGTACACTTACATACATGCAGGCAATACACTCATACACATAGAATAAAAATAATACATTTTAAAAATTATCAAACATCACCCCTGGCAGGAAGATGTTTGCTAGTAGATTTTTTTTTTAATTCTTTTTGTTATTTATTTACTGGGGGGGAGGTCAGAGGACAGTTTGTGGGAGATTCTGTTCTGCCACTGGGTCTCAGGGATTGAACTCAGGTTGTCAGGCTTGGTGGCAAGTGATTTTACTTCCTGAGCCATCTCACCAGCCCCTGGATATTTAAATTAATAGTTGTAGAACTTCTAACTTGGTGTATAGCAAATTATTCTTAGATAGTAGGCTATTAATATTTCTTGTTAAAACATATTCAGTGACTAAGCACTTTTTTAGCTGGAGTAAGAAATTATATTTTTGTGGGTGGGCGTACAACTCAGTGATAGTGCTTGCCTTGCATGTATAAACTCCTGGCTTCAATTCCCAGCGCTGTGACAAAAAAAAAACAAGAAAAAAGAAAGTATTGTTGGATGGGAGTATAGTCCAGTGGTAGAGCACATTCTTAGCATGTGTAAGGTCCTGGGCTGATCCAGCAACACACAAGCACCTACACACACACACACACACACACACACACACACACATTTTGTTCATTAATGAGCATCAGTGGCTTATAGGCCTATTGTGTTGTTTTAACTAGATAAAATATCTTCTTTAAGTTTCTAATAATTATTCTCAACTGAGAGAGTGTTGTTCTTTTTTCTAGATTCCTTACCCGTTTGGTCTATCCTGCCTGTTCTTACTCCTCTTGCATATCTCCACTTGCCAGATTCTCATTTATGTAAGACCTACATGAAGAGCTGTGGAGGCAGTAAGTCCTCCTATCAGTCAGTCAGGCCTGAAGATCCCTCCCTTACGAACTAGACTAACACAAGAGCTACCTACACACATCAACCTGCTGTCGGCTGGAGCAAAGCCCTGGAGAACTAAAGGTGACAGTGATGAAAGAAAAGCGATCTCTTGGACAAAGACTCGTGGATGAACGTAAACATTATTACAACGGATTCTGCCTATGCTGCATTGACACCAAAGTTGCTGTCAGGATGGTTTGGAAGTTCCTGCATGGACAGGTGCTAACCAGATGAGAGTGGTGAAGGGTAGGCAAGAGTCATATTTGAGATAGAAAATGTGAAATTAAAAGGAACAATTTTGGAACCAAATTTAACTAGAACTTCATCTTAAAAATCCTCAAGTGGGGCTGGAGAGATAGCTCAATGGTTAAGAACACTGTTTGTTCTTGCAGAAGACCTAGGTTTGAATCCCAGCACCCACATGGCAGCTAACCACTGTCCATAACTCCAGTCCCAAGGGATCGAACAGCCTCTTCTGACCTCCGAGGGCATTGCACAACACCGGTGCATTTACCTACGTGCAGGCAGTACACGCGTACACATAAAAATAATTTAAAAAAAAAAAAGATCCTCAAATAATTTGCTTAGCAGGCTCAAAGCCCTGGGCTTGATCCCTGGCACTCCCCACCCTTTAAAAAAAAAAAAAAATGGGGCTGGAGAGATGGCTCAGTGGTTAAGAACACTGGTTGTTCTTACAGAAGACCTGGGTTTGAATCCCAGCACCCACATGACAGCTCACAACTGTCTGTAACTCCCTCCCATCCCAGGGGATCCAACAGCTTCTTCTGACCTCCGCAGGCATTGCACAAAATGGGTGCACTTACCTACATGCAGGCAATACACGCATACACATAAAAATAATAAATAATAAAAATAAAATTTTAAAAAAGGAATCTTAAAATGGAAATTATAACTACTGATCAGAAACCAAAGTTTTATGCCTCCTGGGGGTAGAACCCAGGGATTTGAACATGATAGGTAAGCTCCCCTGGAGCGGTAAGAACCTCCAGCCCCAGAAACTTAAGTTTTTTTTCTCATTTTCTTATTTGCCTGCAACTGTTTAGAATTTAAACTCTTTTTTTGTCTTTTTGAGACAGAACTCTGTCCCTGGCTGACCTGGAACTCACTGAGGTCCACCTGCCTCCGCCTCCCAAGTGCTGGGATTAAAGCCATGTGCCACCATGACCAACTAGGAATTTAAATTCTTAAATTTTATATACTTGCCTAGAGAATTGTTATAATCGTTTTTAATATATTAGAAATATAAAGTGTTGTTCATACAGTAAATGTGTACATTTTAAAAACCTATTTTAAGCCAGGAGTGGTGGCACATGCCTTTAATCCCAGCACTCGGGAGGCAGAGGCAGGCAGATCTCTGTGCATTCAAGGCCAGCCTGGTCTACATAGTGAGTTCCAGGACAGCTGGGGCTACAGGGAGACCCTGTCTCAAAAAGACCAAAAAATAATAATAATAATAATAATAAATAAAAACTTATTTTAAGGCTGAACATGGTGATGCATGCCAACTTTAATCCTAGCACTTGGGAGGAAGAGGCAGGTGGGTCTCTGAGATCAAAATCAGCCTGGTCTACATACTGAGTTTACTGAGTTCTAGGTCAGCTTGAGCTGCAGAGAGACCCTGTCTCAAAAAGGCCAAACCAAGAGCAATGGCACATGTTGTTAGTCATGGGCACCAGTGACACTGGGGCAGGAGGATCGGGTGAGCCCAGGAGATTGAGCCTGGGCAGCAAAGTGAGCCCTCATCTCAAAAAGGAAAGAAGTTAGTTTTATTCTATTTTTTAAAATTATTTTATTTATTATTTTTATTTTATGTGTATGAGTATATTGCCTACATGTATGTGAGTACACCCATGTCGTGCAGTGCCTGCGGAGGTCAGAAGAGGCTGTCGGGTCCCCTGGAACTGGGGTTGAGGACAGTTCATAGCCGCCATGTGGGTGCTGGGAATCAAACCTGGATCCTCTGCAAGAGCAGTCAGTGCTCTTAATCGCTGAGCCACTTCTCCAGCCCTGGAAAGAAGTTAATTTTAACCAATACTATGTTACCAAAATGTGGACCCTTAAGAGGTGCCAATGCTATGTTGTGCTTGTCATAGATTTCCTTGGGGATGCCCATAAATACTACTTGAGAGTACCAAGGCAGGCTTTTTTGTTTGGGTGGTGGTCTTGTTTGATTTGGTTTGGGGCATGTCCTAAAATATGAAATATTGCTTATGCATTTATTTCTTTAGCTATTGAGAACTTGTGCTGATCTCTTCTGCCTGGTTCCATTTATGGTCTTCTAATTGTACCTTTTATGGAATTCTTGATACCAGTGTTCCTGAAGCTCTTTCCAGACATGTTGCCATCAGCTTTTGAAAGTGAATCTGAAAAGGTATATAGATTTTAAAACTCTTGAAGAAAACTTAATAGACTTTAGTTTTCAGTTAAGTTTTTGTTTTTTTTTTTTTTTGGTTCTTTTGAGACAAGGTCTCCCTGTAGCTCTAGCTGTCCTGGAATTCACTATGTAGACCAGGCTAGCCTTGAACTCAGAGATCTGCCTGCCTCTGCCTCCTGAGTGCTGGGATTAAAGGCGTGCACCACCACGCCCAGCTGTTAGTTTTTAGGTTTACAGGGAAATTGGGCAGAAAGTAGAGTTCCCATATATTCCTCATCCCCCACCCCAGTTTTCCCTACTAGTAACAACTCGTATCAGCATGTACATGTTATTACTGAAGAACTAATGTCAATAGACTATTAATTACAGGTCCTACTTGACATTTGGGTTCAGTCTTTGTGGTTCTGTGATAATGTCTCAGTCTCTTACAGAATAAATTCGCCTCGCTAAAGCCCCATACGCTCCATAGTTTGTACCCACTCTGCTCTTCTCTAGGCTGTAGCTACCACAGATGTTCACAGCAGCCCTATAGCTTTACCTTTTTCAGAATGTCATATAGTTGGGATCATACAGTGTGTTGCTTTTCGGACTGGGTTCAGACTGGTTCTTAGTAATATAATATGCATTTAAAATTCTTCCATGAAAAGACATGTTTCCTTATATCACCGAACAATACTTCTATTTATGTTTCTACAAATATTTTTTATTTCTATACATTAGTTACTGATCAACTGATGTTGGAAGAGATTTTCAGCAGTGAATTTAAACCTTTTTAGAGCACTTTGTTAATATTTACATTCTGGTATAAATATGTATTTATATGTAATGTATGTATATAGCTTAAAAAATATATTTAACAATGTAATGTGCTTATTTCTAGGTAGTATTTTTATTTTTATGTGTATTTTTATTGTATGTGTATGAGTGTTTTTGCCTGCATATATGTAAGATCACCATATGTGTGCAGTGCCCTCAGAGGCCAGAAGAGGTGATGGATCCCCTGGGATGGAGTTAAGGGTGGCTGTTAGCTGCCATGTGGGTGCTCTGCAAGAGCCACTGAGGCATCTCTCCAGCTCCAGACAAGGTTTGTTACTGTTTTGTCTTGTTGATTTGGTTTTGCTTTGTTTAGAGAGGGTCTCACTTATGTAGACCAGGTTGGTCTCATCTCACACAGTGCTGCCTCTGCCTCCGGAGTGCTGGAATTAAAGGCATGCTCCACAAGTTTGTTTGTTTTGAAAAATGGTTGCTTCTAATTTTGGGTACGTATGAATAAAAACCACTATAAATATTTGTGTTCAGGTTTTTTTTTTTTAAACCTGGGAAAAGGTGATTGCTAAATCATATAGTAAGACTATATTTAGCTTTGTACAAAATTGCTAAGCTGTCTTCCGGTAGTCCACCATTCTGCATCCCACTCAGCACTGTTCCCTATCTTCCCAGCATCTGACACTGTCATGTTGAAAACTAACCATCTAATAAGTGATGGTTGAATACTGACCATCTAATGATTGCAGAGTAGTTGAGCATATCTTCATGTGCTTATTTGGCATTTGTATATCATCTTTGTGTAGCTGTATATCTAGATCTTTTGCCCACTTTGTTTGTGTGTGTGTGTGTGTGTGTGTGTGTGTGTGTGTGTGTGTGTGTAGACAGGGTCTCCCTGTAATACCAGTGGACCTGGAAACTCACTATGTAGACCAAGTTGGCCTGGATCGCACAGAGATCCACCTGCCTTTTCCTCCAGTGCTGAGATTAAAGATGTGTGCCACTGTGTCCCACCCCTGCCCACTTTTTTTGTGTGTGAATGTGTGTGTACATGTGTGCATATGTGCCTGCATGTTCATGTGTGTGTGCAAGTATGTGCACATGGAGGCCTAAAGTTGCCTGTGTCTTCCTCGGTCACCCTTCACCTTATATTGAGTCAGGGTCTCATGCTTGCTGCTTGGCTAGTGTATTGAACCAGTTTGCCCCTGGGTTTCACATGCTGGGATTACAGTCCTAATGACAGGCAAGCACTTTACCCTCTGAGCTATTATGGTCCCAGTTCCCTTTTGCCTACTTTGTAATCAGATGTTTTGTTTCCTTATTGTTGTTTTGAATTGTTTATTTGGGTAAAAGTCCTTTATCAGATACACATTTTGCAACTATCTTCTTCCCATCTGTAGTCTGAAGCCTTTTTTCCCCAGTGCCAGGCTAGAACCAGGGTTTTTGCCCATGATAAGCAAACATTCTACTGTTGAGCCATATCCCCATACCTGAGGCTTGTCTTTTCACATTCTAAACAGTGTCTTTCACAGAGCAAACTCTTGTAATGATGTCATAACATTTTTTTCTTTGCGGATCATGCTTTTGGAATTAGCTGGAAGCTCATTAACAAACTCAAAGTCACTTTGCTTTTCTTCTTTTTTTTTCTCCTAGGAATTTTACAGTATTGCATTTTTTTTATTTATTTTTATTTTATGTGTATGAGTGTATTGCCTGCATGTATGTGAGTGCACCTGTGTCATGCAGTGCCATGGAGGTCAGAAGAGGTCTTCGGATTCCCCTGGAACTGGAGTTAAGGACAGTTTGTAGCTGCAATGTGGGTGCTGGGAATGGAACCCGGGTCCTCTGCAAGAACAGTCAGTGCTCTTAACCACTGAGCCATCTCTCCAGCCCTGCATTTTACATTTAGGTATCTGATCCAATTTATTTTTATGAAAGTTATAGTATCTGTATATGGATTGTTTTATGCATGAATATCCAGTTTTTCCATCATCATTTAATGAAAAGACTGTCTGTTCTCTACTGTATTTTAACTGCTTAAAACAAAACAAAGCAAAGCTGGGAATTAGTCTCAGAACTCGGGAGGCAGAGGCAGGTGGATCTCTGTGAGTTCCAGGCCAGCCTGGTCTACATAGTGAGTTCCAGGCCAGCCAAGGGCTATATAGTGAGACCTGTCTCAAAACAACAACAAAAAACCCACTACTGTTACTTTGATGAATGAGGAGTGCTGTTCATGAAGAGTCCCTGAGAATGCAGGGCCTGAGTGATCACCACAAAGGAGAGGGCTGCAGGGCAAGTTCTTTCACCCTCTCCGTTCTGTGTCTCTACCAGACAGTAATATGAAGGCAGAAGCAAAGCACTGTTAAAGGACAAGGAGAGAAATCTTCCAGTCAGTGAGACTGGGAAATGTTTCACAGATGGAATTTTGGAGCTGAGACTTAGAGAACGGATGAAATTTTACAGTCCTTAAGTCAGACAGGCTGGTCACAGGTTCAGGACAGACAAAAGTGGTATGCCAGGTTGGAAAGCATCTCTCACTCTAAGGAATTTGAACTTTACCTTGACTGTGGTGATTCATAGCAGGTATGAGTCTAAGCAACAGTAAATGACATATTAGATCTGTATTTTAGAAAAGGAATTTTAGCTGGGGAGATGGCTCTACAGTTAAGAGCACTGGCTGCTTTTGCAGAGAACCTGGGTTCAGTTCCTAGCATCCAACCAACTGTAATTCCAGTTCCAGGGGATCCAGTGTCCTCTTTCTGGCCTCCTCAGACATTGCATGACACAGGTGCACCTACATACATGCAGACAAAACTCTTGTACACATAAAATAAAAATAAATTTTAAAAAAATGAACAAAAAAATAATTTTGCTGACAGAACTGAGAGGGCAGAGTCAAAGAAGAAAACCAATGATGAATTGTCACAAGGGGTGGTAGGGTCTAAATCATGAGATTGATGATAATGAGACAGTGATCTGAGATAGTGTTTTCTTATTTCTTTTAGTAGTGCTAGGGATAGAACCCAAAGCCTCATGCATGCTTGGCAAGCACTCTACCGCTGAGCTTCACCCCATCCCTTAATTTGAGATACAATTAAAGGTCAAAATCAAACTAATAATTTGCTTACATTTAAAATAATCAGGATCTAGCTAGGCGTGGTGGTGCATGCCTTTAATCCCAGCACTCGGGAGGCAGAGGCAGGAGGAGCTCTGTGAGTTCAAACCCGGCCTGGTCTACATATTGAGTTCCAGGACAGCTGGGGCTACAGGGAGACCCTGTCTCAAAAAAGACAAAGAAAAAAAAATAATAATCAGGATCTAGAAACAATGCCACAGCATTCCAGAGAAAATGTTATTGAATGCAAGAAGATGGGAGGATGGGGAAGTGACTTACTTAGGTGGAGGATGGGGAAGTGACTTACTCAGGTACTAACCTCACCTCTGAACACCATTCATTAGAAATCTGAGCAACTTATCATCCTGCTTCTCTGTGCCTATGCCCAGCATCCTGACCATGTTTTTTTTTAATGATTTTTTTTTATTTTTTATTTTTATTTTGTGCATATGCGTGTATTGCCTGCATGTAGGTAAGTGTATCCGTATCGTGCAATGCCTGTGGAGGACAGAGAGGCTGTTGGATCCCCTGGGACTGGAGTTACGGACAGTTGTTCGCTGCCATGTGGGTGTGGGATTTGAATCTGGGTCTTCTGAAAGAACAACCAGTGTTCTTAACCACTGAGCCATCTCTCCAGCCCGACCATGGTTATTTTGAAAATGCACCACACTGCATTTCTGATAATGAATGAGGATTAACAGATACTGGTCAATATAGTGTGTTAGGAGTGTATATTTACTTTTCTTCTGTGTAGTGTTTTTTTCATATCTATTACAGCACCTAACTCACTATATTATAATTATGTACGTTTTCTACTTAAGCTATAATCTATGTTAGCATAGAGCTAATTTCCAAGTTTTCTTTGTAGAAAAAAACCTAGGACTGTATAGAAAAGTTTGGCTTAAGCAGAAGCTAGATGAGGTTAGGAGATAGTATCTCCCATCCTAAATAATAGCAAAGCCTTTCATTGAGGGATATTTTTGAAATTATTAAATGCTTATGATCATGGGGCTGAAGAGATGGCTCAGCAGTTAAGAGCACTGGCTGCTCTTACAGAGGACTGGAGTTCAGTTCCCAGCACCCACATGATGGCTAATAACCATCTGTAACTCCAGTTCCAGGGGATCCAACGCCCATTCCTGACCTCCATGGGCATTGCACAACATGAGTGAACTTACATACATGCAAGCAATACACATAAAAATAAATAAATAAAAAGAAATGCTTATGCTCATTATATTAATGGCAAATACAAGATTAAAGAGACAAGTTTCAAATAGAAGCTACTTTATATTTGGTCTAGTTCTCACAAAACTTATTTAATTAGGTATGCTCATAGTATTAATACTGTACATGTTAATTAGGCATGCTAATAGTATTAATACCGTACATGTTAATTAGGCATGCTCATAGTATTAATACCGTACATGTTAATTAGGCGTGCTCATAGTATTAATGCTGTACATGTTAATTAGGCGTGCTCATAGTATTAATACCGTACATGTTAATTAGGCATGCTCATAGTATTAATGCTGTACATGTTAATTAGGCGTGCTCATAGTATTAATACCGTACATGTTAATTAGGTGTGCTCATAGTATTAATACCGTACATGTTACAGGGATGAGGAACAACAAGGTGGTGGTTAGTTCTCGCATCATTACCAAGTTGCAGTTATAATTAACCTTTTCCTCTTCTATTAAGGAAGAAAAACAGAAAAAGAAGATGACAGCAAAGTTGGAACTAGCAAAATTCCTTCAAGAAACGATGACAGAAATGGCAAGGAGAAACGGAGAAGTTGGGAGATACCTCGTCACAGTTTTTATCCTATTTAAAACAGGTATTGGGGTCTTATACCAGCAACTCCTGGGCTGGACTTACATTTAAAAATGCATCTTATCATGGATTGTCCAAATTGTCCAGAATCTGAAACTCCACATATCTACATTATAAATATACAACCTTGTGGATTTATCTATTTTTATTTGATGTGTATAAGTGTTTGACTGCACGTAAATGCACTACGCTTATGCATGCAAGTGCCCATGGAGGCCAGGAGTGCACTGGATTCCCTGGAACTGGAGTTACAGATGGATAGCTGCCATGTGGGTGGCTGGGCACTGTTTAAAGCCAGGTCCTCTGCAAGAGCAGCCAGTAATCTTAACCACTGAGCCATCTCCCCAGCCTCCTACTTATCATGTTGAAGACTAATAACTTCTTGGGAAGATTAGGAGAAATAGCCAAACTTTAGAAATACTCCTGATTTTTTCTAGAGATTTAGTTTTCTTTTAGACAGACTTTTTTGGGCCTGAGGGACTTGGCTAGGGATTGAACCTGGGGCCTCATGCATGCAAGGCAAATGCTCACTTTCCCACTGAGGTGCAGCCCCATGCCCAGACAGATTTCTATATTCTCTTTGAACCACAGCAGCACATATAGTCTATAACTGCTTTGATGTTTCCTTGAAATAGTCTTTTGGAAAGTTTATATTAGGTAGGACATTTTAATTAGCCTTTGTCCCATTGTCTAGGTCCAGACAGGCCACAAGCCCAGCACGAAGGAAATAGTTCACTTTTCCAAACTCTTTGAGGATCAGTTAGCCCTGGAACACTTAGATCAACCCCAGCTGATTGCCCTTTGCAAGCTGCTAGAATTGCACACCTTTGGAACAAACAATTTGCTCCACTTTCAGCTCCTGATGACCCTGAAGTCTATGAAAGCAGATGATGACGTAAGAGCTTGATGTCGCTCTCTGGAATCTGGGGGGAGGGGGATCTGAGGCACCTCTACAAAGTGCAGGATTTTCTCTTGGGTATGTCATGGATGCATTCTGGCAAAATGAGTTGTTTAAACAACCATTGCCATGACAACTTGAACTTTGATTACTCACTTCAGGACATGTTTGTTGTTCCAGGATCCATTTTCTTGAGCATTAAAAGCAGTCGACTGTTTGGATGTATTAGCTAGGACTAAGCTAAAGCAGTTAGGACCTGCTGGGAGGGAAATAGCAGCTCAGTAGCTTCCTGGCAGCTGGACACCTCTGTCCCTTACAGAGGAGTTGGTGCCAAAGTAAATAATCTACTGGGTAAGTTGGTCTGGTAAGAAGTGGGTAGCAGAGCACAGTGCTAGGAGGAAAAGCAGGATCTAGCCATCTTATAGAAAGCACCATTTGGACTATACCTACTAATTAGACTCCTTTGACAAATGGAAAGAGTTTCTTGAATCTACATCAGCTGCTATAAAGCATTCTACTTGGAGGAGCAGGTTTCCCAGAACTGAGAACAGATTCCATTGGCCCCATTTAGATTTCAGATATTCCTTCAGAACTTTGGAACAAACAATACAGGTCCCAGAAGTGTGATCATTTTGGATCACACCAAGCAGAAGTTATTTGTTGAGTCTTTTAGACCAGACACTGGGCCATTCCTGGGGCAGCGGTGGGGAAGTGGCACTAAGGGTAACAAACGGAGCCCAAAGCATGTCAAGTCACATATTTTTTTCTAACAGATCCTAAAAATGACTCAAAACAGACAGGTAGATGTCACAACCAGGCAAAGCGTGAGCCAAGAATGCTCGTTAGTTGTCTCCATCTCAATTGCCGCCTTCCTATAGCGCCTGCTCTTTTAGTCTTGGCCTTCGTAGCAATCATTGCAGGAGATAAAGGGCCAAAGCATCAATTTGGATTTCTGTTGATTTTGCTGGAATGTAAGGATTACATGAAATTGAAATAAAAATGCCTGACACTGCTCCTTACATTTCTTGCAGATAATTGCCAAAGAAGGAGTGAAGGCTCTGAGTGTGTCAGACCTGCAGTTTGCCTGTAGGGCCCGAGGGAAGAGATCACTAGGCCTTACTGAGGAACAACTGAGGCAGCAGCTCACAGAGGCAAGCTGCAGCCCTCCCAGCCCTCTCCATGGAGACTGTCTCCTCCACAGTCTACTAACTCTAGTGTGTGATTTCTACTTTGCAAGTGGTGTGACAAAATACCTGAGATAGCCTTCTCATGGAGGAAGATTTCTTTTAGCTCATGGTTTCCAGACTTTGAGGCAGTGATTTCCTGGCCCCATCCTCTTGTCCTATAGCAACACATTTTATCCTGCAAAACTGCATAGTAGGGAGTCTGGTCATTTCACGATGATCAAGAGGCAAAGAGGGCCGGTGTATCTTTGTGAGTTCGAGGCCAGCCTGGTCTACATAGTGAGTTCCAGGACAGCTGGGGCTAAAAGGAGCCCTTGTCTAAAAAAAAAAAAAAAAAAAAAAAAAAAAATAGGCAAAGAGAGCCAGGTGTGGTGGTACAGCCTTTAGTCCCAGCACCTGGGAGACAAAGGCAGGAGGATCTTGAGTTTGAGGCCAGCCTGGTCTACATAGTGAGTTCCAGGCAGCTGGGGCTACAGGGAGACTTTGTCTCAAAAAGACAAACCAAACCAAAACAAAAAGAAACAAAGCAAAAGCAAAGCTAAATTTGTGTCAGCATTCAAATTTTAGTGATGACTTTCTGTACATTGCTTTAAAAATGAAGACTTGGTAACTGAAAACAAAATAAAGAACAAAAGCAAATCCCAAATTACACAACATCTACAAAGAAGGTGTGGTCTTTTCGTAAAAGGAAAATTTATATTCATCAAAGATTGTTCAGGAAAAAATGAATAGGGCCCAGAGAGATGGCTCAGTGGGTAAAGGCACTTGACACCAAGCCCGATGAACAGAATTCCATTCAAGGGACTCACATGGTAAAAGAGAGAACCGACTCCTGAAAATTGCCCTCTGACCTACACATTTGTACGATAGGATATGTGAGCAGAAACAAGCTCTTCAGCA
>NW_008350467.1:288392-339082 GCF_000622305.1 Nannospalax galili
CGTGCAATGCCCTAGGAGGTCAGAAGAGGGTGTTGGATCCCCTGGGACTGGAGTTACAGATGGTTGTTAGCTACCTATGGGTGCTGGGATTCAAACCCAGGTCTTCTGCAAGAACAGCCAGTGTTCTTAACCGCTGAGCCATCTCTCCAGCCCCTATCTTGTATCTTTTTATTGTTTGTGTATGTGTGTATATGTAAGTGCAGGTGCCTGTGGATGGTAAAGGGAAAGGGACCAGATCCCCCTGGAGCTGGAGTTACAGGCAGTTGTGAATCACTTGACACGGGTGCTGAAAACTGAACTTGGGTCCTCTGAAAGAGCTGTATACACTCAACCCACTAAGCCATCTCTCTCCAACCCCTATCCTATATTCTTGAAGATATATAAAATCACAAATGCACAAGATTAGCCATTGCAGCACCATTTTTACTGTTACTGAGTCTGGATCTCATTGTGTAATGATCTGGATGGTCTAGAAGTTGCTATGTAGACCAGGCAGGCCTTGAACTCACATAGCTCCTCCTTCCTCTGCTTCCTGAAGGCTGGGATTAAAGGCATGTGCCACGATGTCTGTCCTTGCAGCACTATTTTTAATAGTAAAAGATTGGAAATAGCCCAAAGTTCATTAATATAATTATCAAATAGTTGTGGCATTTCTATACAATGGGAACCTATCCAGATATTTAAGGGGGAAGTGCTCCATCTTCTGACATGAATCAATCTTAAAGATATTTCAGTGGGAAAAAAGCAAAGGACAAAGGTCAGCAAGATGGCTCATTGGGTAAAAGCACTTGCTTCAAAAACCTTAACACCTGAGTTCAATCCCCAGAGCCCACGGTGGAAGGAGAACCACCTCTGAAAGTCTTCCAGACTCCTCTCACACATACCACATCACCACACACAATAATAAAAAAGGAAAGTACAGGGGCTGGAGAGCTGGCTCAGTGGTTAAGAACACTGGTTGCTCTTGCAGAAGACCCGGGTTTGAATCCCAGCACCCACATGGCAGCTAACAACTGTCCATAACTCCAGTTCTAGGGGATCTGACAGCCTCTTCGGACCTCCGAGGGCATTGCACGACATGGGTGCACTTAACCTACATGCAGGCAATACGTGCATACACATAAAATAATAAAATTACAGTACAGTATGTGTCATCCATTATGTAAAGATTTTAAAACAGTGTTACAGATAACAGTTCATGCTCGTAATCACAGCACTTGGGAGTCTGTGACAGGAGGGCCCCAAGTTAGTCATGACTATAGCAAAAAAGAAAAGCTTTGGCCAATTTGATGCTTAAAAACTTGTATTACATCATCATTCTAATGTTGAGCTGGGTGTGGTGGAACACACCTTTAATCCCAGCACTCAGGAGGCAGTAGCAGGTGGATCTCTGTGAGTGTGAGGCTAGCCTGGTCCAAGCAGCAAATTACAGACCAGACCAGCCAGGGCTACATAGCAAGACCCTGTCTCAAAAATACACACAATACACACACACACACACACACACACACACACACACACACACGGCTTTATTTCTTTGGTTAATAGACTGATTTTTAATATTTCAAGACAAACTCTCACCAGGTATCTCAGGTTTGTCTTAAACTTGACATCTTGCCTCAGCCTAGATTACAGGCATGTACCTCATTTGTTCTTTTCACATTATCTACTTTTTGCTAAGATACTTGGCTACTTGGGTCACAGCCGGGTGGAGGGTTTAGTGACCCCACTCTAGTGTGGTGGCTAGGTGTTTGCTCTGGTATAGCCTGAGCTGTTTTTATCCTTGTGCACTGGTATAGAAGCCTGAGCTGGTGTTCTTATCCTTATGCCATGGGTTATCAGAGTGCATTGAGGGTAAGCTGCAAGCAAGCAACAGATGACCTAGTTAGGGCCATCTGGCTTCAACAGTCCATAGCTCCATGTTTTATTCCCTTTCATTATCCCGTGGCTGGACCTCCACCTGAAGGAGAACATCCCCCCTTCTCTTTTGCTCCTGTCACGTACCTTCTACCTGATTGATGTGAAGCCAAAACCTGTTGAGATAGCACCAAATACAGAGGTGAGTGATTTGGTGCAGAACCTGCATTTCCATCACAGCATGCCTTTCCACCAGTGTCTTGTCACTTTTTGGAGTCAGAGCAAACTTTACTTTCAGAATTTGGGCCATCTGGCCTTAACATCTTTGAAAACTTACTTAAAATTATAAAACTACCAGGTCTGGTGAGATGATCCAGAGGTTAAGTGCACTTGCTTCTTTTGTTTTTTTAGTTGACTTAGTTGTATTTCAGAGATCTTAATCATCTTTATACCCTCTTCTCCATCGGCATCCACGCCTTCCTGTTGCTCCCTGCCCCCCACTGGAGTTCATGGATTCCATCATTTGTGTTAAGGCCTATCATGTCAACTTAGTGTCTGCAGAGGTCCCTCAGTGCAAGTTCATCCACTAGGTCTAGTCAGCCTATCTAGAGTCCTAAGAAGATCAGCTGTTCCTCACCCAGCAGGAATCAGCTGCCAATAATTCTTCCACTAATACTGGGGGCCTGCTGTCCAGTTCTATGCTGTGTTTTTGTCTGCTTGAGTTTGCATGGGTCTTGTGCATGCTGACACCAAGAGCCTGTAAGACTCTATTTCCATATGGTCATGCACTGCCTCCCTGGCTCTTACAATCTTTCCACTCCCTCTTCAGCAATGGTCCCTGAGCCCTTGGGAGAAAGGATTTTAATACAGAAGTCCTGTGCAAGGACCCACACTCTGTAGATTCTTATTCTCTACATTTTGGCCATTTGTAACCTTTTGTGTTCCTGGCCCTCTGTTGCATGAGGGAGCTTCATTGATGAGAACTGAAAGATGCATTGCTGTTCTCTTCATCCCTTGTTCTATAAGCCTTAGTTGTAGAGGTTGCTTCATAGATCTGCCACTTAGACTTGGGCAATTCACAGACAATCTGTGTGTGACCAGTTGTGGACCTCTGTAATAATCTCTGTCTCTTGAAAAAGAAATTTCTTTGATGGGTGGTGACTGGGATACTTGTCTGTAAATTTAAAGATCCATATTTTGCTCATAGTAAGAAATTACATTTGTCTAAGAATGTGACAGTCTTGGGATTTTCTCTAAGATCTATGACCTATTCAGCTATGGGTATTTGGCAAGTTTTACAGTACACCTGAGTTTCCTCCCATTGAGTAGCCTTTAAGTCTAATTAGGTAGCTGTTGATTAGCCCCAAGATAAAAGTGCCACTACTGCACTAATATCATTTGCTGTGCTGGTCATCGATGTGGTTTTTAGGCCTTGAAGCTGGGGTTGGACCATCAATTGCTGTTCTCCCTTAGCAGCTTGCATAGTGCTCTCCAAAGCTATGAGAGCTAGCCTTCAGGGGAGGTGACTTCCAGGTCAGTTCTAGCTCCATTTTACCAAATCCTGTGTCTGAAGTATGTTCTGTCTTCAGCAGTAGGGTCTTACCATCAAGTTCTGGGAGGCCATCAAAGGCTGTGGCAATAGCCTGTGTAATTTTGGGAGTCTCTTGGACCACCCTGGCCAACAACTCAAAGGAAGGTTTCTCCTGTCTGGCAGTTTCTTGTTATGTAGCCTTCTGCTATACACATGGACTCGTGTAGGGATATTGTATGCATAATTTTTCAGGTTTTTGGATTAATATGATTCCCTCTGGTTTTTTATACTAGCTAGGCATTATTTATTCCTCCTTTCTCTCTCTTCCTGTCTAACCCTCCTGTGCTGGATAGCTTTAGTGTCAACTTGACACACCTGGGTTGAGGGAGCCTCAGTTGGGGAACTGCCTCTATTGGACTGTCCTGTTGCCATGTCTGAAGGGCATCTTCTTGATGAGTGATGTGGGAGGGCCCAGCCCACTGTGAGTGGTGCCATCCCTAGGCAGGTGGGCCTGTGTTGCATAAGAAAGCAGGCTGAGCAGGGGCCAAGGGAGCAAGCCAGTAAGCAGTGTTCCTCCATGGTCTGTGCTCCAGCTCCTGCTTCCAGGTTCCTGGCCTGGGTTCCTACCTTGGGCTCCCGGATGAACTACAACCTGGGAGATGTACGCTAATAAACCCTTTCCTCCCCAAGTTGGTAGTGGTCAGAGTGTTTTGTCACAGCGATGAAGAAACAAAGACACCTCCCTCCATGCCCTCCTTTTAATGTTATCCCCATTTCTCCCTTGATAATTCCTGTCTGCTGTGGTCCCACCTCTCTTGAGCTCCTTCTTCCCCTTATCCCTGTAGCTCCTTGTATAGCCCTCCCTCTCCCTCTGAATCAGAACATTATTTTGGGAATTTGGGCCAACTAGCCCTAACGTCTTTGAAAACTTCCTTTAAAATTGAAAAACTACCAGGTCTGGAGAGATGACTCAGAGGTTAAGAGCACTTGCTGCTCTTTTGGGGAGGGGGGCAGGGGTTAAGGTCCAGCATGGTGTCCTACACCTTTAATCCAGCACTTGGAAGGTGAGGCAGGTGAGTCTCTGTGAGATCTAGGCCAGAGAGTGCTACATAGTAGGGATTTAGTGGAAGGCAGGTTGTACTTAAAGGCACACACTACTGTGAGTTTCAGATAGAGCAGAAGAAAGCTTACACTTACACTTATGTGATGTTCTCCCTAGGCTCCAAAGACAAACCTTACTGTGGCATCATCTTCCCCCAAGTTACAAGAGAACTTGGTAGATTCTGCACCTCAGCTAAAGGGAATTAAGGTTAGTTACTTCCTATTTGATTAAGATTAAAAAAAAGTTTTAAAGCTAGGTGTGGTGGCACATGCCTCTAATCCCAGCAGAGGCAGGCAGATCTCTGAGTTCCAGGCCAGCTGGGGCTACAGGGAGACCCTGTCTCACAAAGACCCGAAAAAAAAACGTTTTAAAGATTTTTTTTTTTTTTTGTTTTTTTTTTGGACAGGGTCTTCCGTCGCCCCAGCTGGCCTGGAACTATGTAGACCAGGCTGGCCTTGAACTCACAGAGATGGGCCTGCCTCTGCCTCCCGAGTGCTGGGATTAAAGGCGTGTGCCACCACGCCCGGTTTAAAGATTTACTTTTATTTTATGTGTATTGTTTGCATGTATGTATGTGTACCACGTGTGTTGCCTAGTGCCCACAGAGGCAGATCTGCTGGAACTGGAGTCACAGACTATTGTGAGCCATTATATGGGTGCTAGGAACAGAACCTGGGTCCTCTGCAAGAGCAGCGAGTGCTCTTAACCACCGAGCCCCTGAAAAAAAGTTTTAAAGCCAATTTTCTTTTCCTTTTTACAAGCTCTGTGTAACACAGACCAGCTTAAAGGCATGATCCTCTGCTTCAGCCTCCCAAATGTTGAGATTATAGGCATGCACACCCAGCTTATTTGCTATATTTCTAATCCCCATAATGAAACAATTCATTGTATTCAATACAATTCTGCTCTGTAATAAAGAACATTTATTATGCTGTTTGATTTGTTTCTTAAAAAATTAACATTTGGACTGACATGTACCTCAGTTGTGAAGGCTTGTGGGAAAGAGACTGTGGGTTCCATCCCCAATATGACCAAAAATAATTGTTTTTAAAGTTTTTAGATAAAGTTTTAAAATATGTAATTAAATTTCAGATTTTTGCCTTTTAAGTCCTACCGAATATAAAGTAGTTGTCACAAGTTCCTAGTACCCTAGTACCCATGGAAGATCTAGCATGCATTGCCTTAAAACAGCCAACTCTCTGTTCTGATGTTTAAGGATGAAGAACTTAGAGAGCCGCCCCCAGTACCATCATCACACATAACACCATCAGCAGCTATTTCCAAAGAAGTTATAAGTATCTAAAGAGAAACCTTTTTACCCCTAGTTATCTGTACTGAGACTCTAGAATCATAAGTATCACAAAACACTGCACAATTCTTCCTGTCATCCAAACAGGAAGTTGTAGGCTGGATTTTAGTCATCTCATAACCACTATCTTTTAACCTCAATTATCTAAAAGTAAAGAAAAACAAAACAAAAAAAACCAGCCATGGTGGACCGGACCTACACATGTAAAGTCTAGAAGCTAATTACAGTATAGACAGATCCTTGTTTTCCTATGTGCCAGATGGAAATGGTTTCCATATGTTGTATAGCTTATACAGGCTTCTGAGGTCAGGAAGTACTAGCTGGAAAGCAATTACAATTCTAGGAGAAATGCATGTAAACAAGAAATTACTTGTGTGCCCACTTTTTCCCATCTGAGTAAAGTAATGTGGGGGAAGGGTGGAAAGTATGACAAGCAAGCAGTCACAGGCTGGGGATGAGGGGGATGAACTGTTACAGTTCCACAGTAGGATAACCCATGGCTGGGTGAGCATCCAGTAAGTGATCCTGAGCCCTGTTTTCACATCTACACCTTTATTACCAAGGTAATAAATACATTTAACTTTGCGGCTGTTTTGGTTGGGTTTTTTTTTTGGGGGGGGGGGGGGGCGGCTCACTCTGCAGCCCAGACTTTGCTGGAACTCATGATGGTTCTCCCATGTTACCTGCCTTGAGGGCAGGGATTATAGGCATGAGCCATCTCATCTGGCTACGGTCATTAGTTTGGTTAAGAAGGTAAAGAGGGATGCCTGAAGAGCTTAAACTGGTTGTGACCAAGACCTAAACATCTTGTTTTATACCTAGACCATCCAGGCCAAATCACAGAAGACCTCACAGAACAGCAAGGCCAATTCAAAAGGAGTCTAAAGACCACTTGAGGAGCTCAATTTCTCCAGCCATTTTCCCTGGACAGTGGCATCCAAGAAGGAACTCCAGCTAAGACTCTGTATCTGGTTTGAGATAGAGGAGCAGCCATTTTAGTCCTTAGAGGCCTTGTAACCATTCCAGGAGATGTAAGCTGTGACATGAAGCTCAGGCCATTTGGAGAAATGCAATTGCAGTCTCTTTCTTCTCTATCATTGTCATTTTACTAAACTGTGTAAAAACCTACCCCACCACATCGAACAGCTTCCTGTTCGTGTGCATTTGACAGCGGGAGCAATGCTGGGAATCGAATGCAGAGGCCTCATGCATGCTAGGCAAGTACTCCATCACTGACAAGATCTGAATTGCCCAATCTAGCTTTCAATTTTTATTTTATTTTTTTGACTTTTTGAGACAGGGTCTCCCTGAAACCCCAGTGGTCCTGGAACTCACTATGTAGATCAGGCTGTCCTTGAACTCACAGAGATCCACCTGCCTCTGCTTCCCAAGTGCTGGGATTAAAGGCATGTGCCACCACGCCCGGCATAGCCTTGAATTTTTAATCCTCATTCAGTCTCCAAAATAGAATAGATTACAGACCTGTGTGACCAGGTCCAACTGTATCTTTTAACACATCTTTTAACAGGAAAAGTACTGCATAATGGAAACAGCTTGCTGCCTGGATACCTCTGCCTCTCATGACTAGAAAGTCCAAATCACAGCACGGAAATGCTGAAAGCCACTTTTAACAGTACCTGACTTTTTCAGAGCGATTCCTTAGTGCGAACAGTGCCCTAAGTGCAGGATAGATAACTTCCCAGGAAGACAAAGTTTCTTCAAGAAAATGAGACGTTGAACAGATTTAACAATCAAAAGGGCTTGGCTGCTGCTTAGTTGTTCAGACAGACATATCCCTCTTGGGCCCACAAAGGCTCCAGGAATCTGAGAGGTGGACACATTCTAGCACATATGGCTTTCATTAGCCACTATTTTGCTGGAAATATAATTAAGGGTTTAAGGCTTAGCCATTTGTGCTGGGTATGTTTTTCTGGTCAGTCTGTCACCAGTTAGTCATAGAGGTTGGCATAATACAATCCTTTGCTACTTGGTAACAAGTATTATTGTCAGATATTTATGTTGTTTTCCATTGCCAAGTAGCCAAACAAGAGCTTTCTTCCTTTGGGGCTGGAGAGACATGAGAAGGGAAAAGGTATTTCTTCCTGTGCATAATGAAGTTAGATTTACTTACTATGAAATTGAAAGCAGTTAGTTGGGAATCATACCACGTTAAAGTCAGACCTGCCCAATCCAGGATCACCTAAATAAGAAATGCCAATAGCTGTTCACAGCAAGAACAGGCACTTTACGTATTTTTTGGAGTTTTTGTTGTTTTCTCACTATTTTGCTCTGGCCAGCCTGGATGGAGCTCACTATATAGACCAGGCTGGCCTGGTTGAACTCACAGGGATCCACCTGCCTCTGCCTCCAGAATGCTGGGATTAAAGGTGTGTACCAGCACATTTAGCCTGGTAACAAAGGTCTAATGTGGTCAAGGCTGGCCTCAAACTCTTTATTAAGGATGACCTTGAACTTCTGAGGAAGCTGTTGGGTTTCATACACTACCAACTGCGATATTCCTGGAGCCTAGAACACCTTCTGAGGATGAGATCCACCGTTTGTTAACTGGTTTCTGTAGACTGATGCAGCCCCACTATGGAAATACAGCATTCCATGATGTTGCCATTGATCTAGTCAGATGCTTCATAACAAAGATTCCCTCCTTTGAAACAGTGGGGTTTTTAAAAAGCTTTATTAGTGTACATTTTAGGTGTTGAATATAGGAAAAGGGATTAGCTAGGTAACTGGCTTAATCCTGTTTCAGATGGATGATTCATATGTGGCTGCCCTACCAATTCTTTCTGGCTTTCCCCCTGGGCAAAATGGGAATGGTTAGGTCAAGGGCCATGGTCACTTTTGGCTACAGCTGGCCTCTGGTTTTTTTTCTTTGATTTTGAGGTAAGGTTTCATGCAGCCCAGATTGGCCTTGAACTCCCTTATGCATCCTCACCTGTTTTTGCTAACATCTAGGCCAATAAGACACTTGATCCTTATAAGAAGGCATCAGTGTTTGTTTTCATCATGGGATACTTTGCTGTAGCCCCAGGCTGAAACCTCACTATTAGTGCTATAACCACAGTCACAGATTTCCAAGAATGGACATGCTCCCCCATGGGTGATTTCAATGCAAAAATGCACATAATTGCTTGAGGATCTTCCCAGCACAGCACTGGAGCCTCTGTAATTGGCAGCACAGCCATTAAATGCAACACGCTTTCATGTGCCAGAACAGGAGCCTGGGAGGCAGTAAAGACGGTTTGAATGCTGTGTCAGGTAAGAGGTGATTGCCCCAGAGCCCCGTCAGGGTCCTTCCTGGTCTCCTTTCTTGGCTTACACCAGCTAGGGGAATAGACGGCCATGGCAGGTTGCTTCAAAGTCCCCTGCACCCCTTCCTTTCTCTCTATTCTACTGCAGATGCAGGTGCTTGGGCTCTTCCAGCTGCTAATAATCTCAGTGGATACAGTTTCAGGCCCTCTCTAATATTCACCTGTAGTGACGTTAGATGCTCACATCTGAGTTCTGCTACAATAGTTGGTGGTGGCCCTGCACTTGCGCCATGTCTAATTCTGTACATAAATCAAACTGGTGTTGGCCAATGTTTTGGAATGCTAAATCCAGCTAAAAATCCCCACTTGTAGGTAAGGTCAGAATCATGTTGCTTCAGAGCAAACTGGCACATTACCTAATACTGTGGGGGATTTTAGCCTGCTGGCTCCACCCGGTGGCAGCTGATCAACACAAAGACTCTATTACCATTAGGATAGATTTTTTTTTTTTACTTCATCTATTTTCAATCTTACTTACCTGAGATCAATACATTACATTAATAGAGCCAAGGGACTGATGATCTCCAGCCTATGGCAATTAGGAAAGATGGAAAGGCAGTATTGATTAATGCCCTGGCTGTCCCCAGGCCTGATCTTTCAACCTTTAGAAACCAGACAGATTCAGTGCTTAGACAGCACATCTTCATTAGATAAGCTGAATTCGTTTTCCCAAGGGACTCAATCTGGTCATCTAAGTAAAGCAGTCATTTCATTTTCTTTCAGGTCAATTTTACTATCTGTGATTTGACAGCCAGCTCTGTCTCTGGGGTATCTGTGGGCAAATTTGAGTAGTAACAGCCAGGGTTCCACGGCTATAACACCAGTGCCTCACCGTTTTCTAGCAATTCTCCTGGAGGCACAAAAAGCCTTTCTAGAGTCTCCCACCCAGTCCCACAACACTGAATCGACACTCAGCCAAGACAGAAATTATCACTATTTCAAGAAACACACTACGATCTGGTCTCTAAGCAGATGAGTTTGAGTTCAAATTCACCTCCCAGCTCTGTTCACCAAATTACGCCTTATTTCAACATAAACAAAATTTGTAGTATTTTGACGGTTACATGTTTACAAAGAGAAACAATGGTAAGATTTTTTACAGTGGTAACCAAAACCACAGCTGCCAAAAACTACCCAGCTCGGAATGGAATTTAAAGCAGCAATCCTATTTTCCCTACAGAATAAAAGCATATTGAACTCCTGTATTCAGCAGTAACCCAGCAAAAAGCATTAAGGACAGAGAAGCTGAAAAGCACTGGTTTGAGCAATAAGGTACCAAGGTGCCACTTGAAGAGTCAGTGACAACCAGCAGGTGGCAGAAGTAAGTTGTCAAGCCCCAAACCCAACAGAATATTTTTCCCTTTCCTAAGGGATGTATGGAGTTTGTATAGGAAAAACTCTAGGAAGCCAAGATCAGTGACAGACCCAACAAATGCTGTCTGGTCACAGACACAGTAAGGGGAGGGCACATATGGAGGAGGAAAATGGAGCGTAGGTTGGGAAAGACTCAGCAAGGCACTTGGATGCAGAGCTAGCCTTGGCTGACACGTCCCTCACTGAAATCACTTTAGCTCTACCCCCTGCATATTCTAGCCAGCTTGTGTGTAACACACATACAGACAGACACCTCTGAGGAAACGATCGGCAGACTGTTGTGACTGGCCCTTTGCCCTCTGCAGGGCTGTAGTCTTCTTTTCCTGCCTTTCCCAAAGCAGCAGAGGTAGGACTGTCAGAGGCTTGAGTGTACTGCCTAGGAGGAAGAGGTTACATGGAAATGCAGAAAGCACACAGTGGTCACTGCGCAGCTCACAGACCCTTAGACTCCAGTTTCCCTCCTTTGCAGTGGACATCTGCTCCTTTCCCACACACCCAGTATAAAAATGAAGCAGCAGCAATTTTTATTGAGGGACCTAAACTGAAAATAGGTTTAGAACATAATTTAAAAAAATAAAACAGCAAAAGTAGCAAAAAATATATGACCTTTTAAAAAACATTTTCCTTTTTTTGTTTTTAATATATAGCAACTGATGCCTCCCAGCCACCAGGAGCATCTCACCCAATGGGTAAATCTCTGGTAACAACCCTTTTAAAAAGACATGTAAATATATACTCAGATTTATACACTTTGTGTTTTCTTCATAGCTATGTACAGAGTCCCTAGTCCAGGGCTGGGCCCCAGGGCCACATCACTGCTCCCAGGCTCTACTACACCATCTTCTGGTACCAGGTATTTGGTCAGCAAAGCAAATTAGTATTGGAATTAAGAAGCCACTGGTACCAGCCATCTGGAGCAGAGGTTGCCTTCAATTAAGGCCTGAGCAGTGATCTCATTGCTGTGGAAGACCCAGGGCACCTGCAACCAGAACACAAGGGGCTACTGGGTCAACAAGAACAAGCCTGTCAGCTCTCACTTGCACGCCAGTTCATTCCACTCCCCAGACCTCCCAGCAGTGCCAGGCAGCAGGGCAGCATCTTGGTCCAACACCTCGGAAGAAAGAAGTGACCACCACCAAGTACCTGCCTCTGCACCTCTCTCACACAGCAGGTTGAGAAGAGGAGAAAGAGGGAGCTGGGACAGGAGAGGTAGGCCACACAAGAAGGCCTCAGGTAGGCACTGGCTCCTGCCAGCAGGAAGGAAGAAGGGGAAAGGCAGTGTGTCCAGCAGGGAACCGTGGATGAGGGGCGTAGGTAATGATAGATTTGAAGAAGGACTGGGGAGGGTTGGTAGTCAGCGTCTTTTAAGTCCACCATTGGCAAGCTGAGTAGGGTGTCGGGGCAGACAGGGCTCCTCTGGTAGCGGCTCATGAGAGAAGACAGAGTCCTCCCCTGAAGAGCAGGTAGAGCTCCGGGTATCGGGAAAGCTGGGAGAGTACTGGTCCAGAGGCATCGACAGGTCCAGATACTCCTGTGAAAGGAGGGAAGGGTAGGTAGGCGCACAAACCTTTCTAAGTAAGTGTCCCTGTATGCGCCTGTGTGATGATGGTCCAGGTTCCAGCCCAGGGCAGCCCTACCTGATTGGAGGTCAAGGCCACAATGCGGTCCAGGTCTTCCACCAGCTGCTTGAAGGTAGGCCTCTGAGAAGGCACTGCATGCCAACAGTCCCGCATCATCATGTACCTGGCAGCAGGATGATGATGTTGGACCTGCTCTGGTCCAACAGCATGGCTGGACCAGAGAGCCCGGGTAGAGAGTACCACTTCCTCCAAACACGGAGCCCTCTCCCTTTTGCCCACCCCGCTTCCCCTTGGATCTGGCTTAGGATCTCAGGACCCCCTTAAGCTTACAGCTCATTGGTGCAGTTACTGGGCTTGTCCATTCGATGACCCTCCTTCAGCAGCTTGAAAAGTTCCTCCACAGGCACACCAGGATATGGGGAGCCACCCAGAGTGAAGATTTCCCACAAAAGTACACCAAAAGACCACCTGCAGAAGAGCACAGAGCCACTGTGACTTAGAGCACAAGGCTAAACTGCCCTGGAGTTTCCCATGGCCCCTTGGGAAGCCAGCCTAGCAGGTACCCATCCTTGTGCCCCGACACAGCCCTTAAGTCTGGAGAGGGGGGCAGCACGGGATGAGGAGGCAGTAAGGAATGATGCAAAGACTATAGCGCTTTGTTCCATGTCGGATGAGGAGGGGACAGGGCAGGCTTGCTTCTACTCTCAGATAAAAGGACGTTCTCTTCAGTCCAGGGACTCTGCTAGAATTTTCTCCCCCACGTATCCTGGGTAATTGCATATTTCAAACTCACACGTCACTCTGGTGGGTGTAGATCCGGTCAAACAATGCCTCAGGTGCCATCCACTTCACAGGCAGCCGGCCCTGCAAGCAGCAGTGGGGGTGGGGCATGATTCGAGGGACACATGGGATGAACTGAGGATGGCTCAGGGCAGGGAGGGGACAAGTAGGGCATGATGGGTAGGACCCAGGGCACAATGTATGCAGTTTAGCCCATCCTACAGCAAAGACATCTAAGTGGGTAAAAGCCTGGTGCAGCAGTGCCCAGCGCACAGGCCATGCCCAGCAAGGAACCTACATTGGTAGTCTTTTTATAGTAGTCGATGTGGTGAATGTCTCGAGCTAGGCCAAAGTCTGCAATCTTCATCACGTTGTCCTCTGTCACCAGGACATTCCTGGCAGCCAGGTCTCGGTGTATGCACTGCAGACGGGGGGGTGGGGGTGGGGGGTGGTGTTTACAACCCTGAACCAATGCCCTTCCACCCAGCCATCTAGTCCCCTCCACTCTAGCACTCAATCTGCAGCTGGCAGCAGCCCACTTTACCTCATGGGTCTTCTGTCCCCACTCCCACCTCATACTCTCTAGACAGTCTCCCCCACCCCAAATGTTCTTTTCCTTTTCTCTGAATCTCTTCAGCTATGGACTTCTCAGTCACTTTAGCAAAGCCCTCCTTTAGGCCTCCTTTCTTGGTCTTCCTAATTCCTGTCTTTCAGATTACATCCCAAAAGGCAGATCTTTTAACCTATATGCTCGGTCTGTGTGGGTGTATGTGCTAAGCCCGATCCTCCAGAATGATCAGGAGTTCAAGGCCAACCAGAATGAATTTGAGGCCAGCCTTAATGGGATCTTATCTCAAAAAAAAAGAAAAAAGGCCAGGCGTGGTGGTGGCGCACGCCTTTAATCCCAGCACTCGGGAGGCAGAGGCAGGCAGATCTCTGTGAGTTCGAGGCCAGCCTGGTCTACATAGTGAGTTCCAGGACAGCTGGGGCTACAAGGAGACCCTGTCTCAAAAAGACAAATAAAAAAAAAAAAACAAACTAAAAAGCTGTCTGAGGCTATGCAGAAAATGAAGTGGTAAAGATTTGAACTTAGTTCAATCTGATGCCCTGGCTACTTAGCTACAGGGGCTCTCCAGACTCAAGTTTCCTGAGAGCCCAAGGCAGCACAAGCGGTCGGAGCTCAGTGCATCCACAGCTCTAAAGGACGAAGTCATAAACTGGAGCCAGGTGTGTGATCGTATACAAGTATAGCACTAGAGGGACTGAGAGGGAAGGACCGTGAGCTTGAAGCCAGTATAGACTACACAGTCAGACTCTGTCTCAAAAAAGCCAGTCATAAGTTAGAGTCCTAGGAGGGCTTGATCCCACCCTGCCTTCTAAGGGGAGGCCTTCAGGCTACACACCTTCTTTGAGGCAAGATACTCCATGCCCCGGGCCACCTGATAGGCACAGGATACCAGATCCTTGGAGGACAGCTGTTCTTCAGGGTTGTGGCTGGGGTTGTAGCAGTATTCCAGCCCAGGGGGCCTCCGGGCCTGCAGATACTCTCGAAGGTTGCCCTTGGAGGCATACTCCACAATGACATACAGAGGACCTGAGAGCACAGGGGTAGAGGCTGGAGGAAGCCCAGGTCACACCCCAGCTGTGTCCCATTCCTGTGACCTCCTTCTCGCCTCCTCTTGGAAGGAAGAGGAAAGTCATTCTTCTACTCAAAGAAAGCCAGAAAATTCTTCCCAGCATAGTCCAGAAAGTTCCAAAGTAAAGTTGAAGGTAAGAGCCCTAATGTAGACACCACACACTGAATCTAGGTGCCAGTATTCCTGGACGAATACCAATAAGGCCAGCCCAATCCCTGAGAAACACATTCAACCCCTTGCTGGGCTTATTTCTCAGCTAGGACCCAGAGCCCGGATCTGCCCCAGGAGCCACTTACCATCCTGCGTGCAGGCCCCCAGGAGGTTGATGATGTTCTTGTGCTTTCCGATCATCTTCATCATCTCCATCTCTGAGATCAGGTCTGACAAGTCCTTCTCTGTTGCATCAGCTTCACATACAAACCAGAGAGTGAGATGAGGAAGGTGGGGGGAGGTGGGGAGGACAGCTAAGGCTGGGGACTGGGGGAGTATATCCCTGCAGAGCCTCTTTTCTCCAAGACCTGCTGCTCACCCCCCACTTCTCATCCAGATAGTTCTGTTGCAGGAGCTATTGCTACAATATGTGGTATTGTGTGTGGCTGGAGAGACAGTGAGGAAAATCAGCTAGTCATGGAACTAGAATGAGCACTTGAGTATAGCCCAGGTCGGTATCAAGGAGCAGGTGAGACTACGGCAATCTCGGATGCACTGTGCAACTCTCCCCAGAAAACCCCTATGGGCACTTTGGCAGGCACGGGCCATGAAACCACCACAGACAGTTTTGTATGTGGCCCAGGCCCAGCTTGCCCTGGAAGGGTGGAAGGGTCACTTACATTTCAACATCTTCACAGCCACTTTGGTCACACGGTTGGGTTTGTCTTTGTCCAGCCCGATGGCCTCTGCCAATACCACCTGTCCAAAGCAGCCCTCTCCAAGAGGTTTGCCTAAGACCAGTCTTGTGGGAAAACAGACAGTGACAGTTGGGGCTGGTAAGGTCAAATCTTTCTAGGCCAGCTCATCCCCACCTCCCAGTAGTTCACCCAACCAAGAACATGGCGTGGAAGGGTTATTTCTGGAGGCATCTCATGCACTTTCACTACCTAGATGGTCTCAGTATACAAAACTTCCACCATTAGAACAAGCAGGAGGGGCCTTAGAAAGTGGAGCTGTCATAGTGCTACCTGTCTCGGGGCAGCTCCCAGCGAGGATCTTCAGGAAGCTCGTATTCAGAGACACCAGCTAGCATGGGAGTCCCACTGGAGGAAAGTCGTGAAGGCCGAACCAGAAGAACCCCAGAGTTCATGGAGGCACTGGAGTCAGCTGACACCTACAAAAAAGAGTGGGGTCACCTTTCTAGCAAGGAGAAGGGGAAGTGGTGACAGATGCTTCCCAAAACCACAGCATAGGTTTGTTTCTGTCCCTAGCACAGGGCGGCAGGAAGGTGAGGTCGGAAGACCCTAGTTCTAGGACTGAGTGGTCTCCACTATCAAAAGTCTTTCTGAGCTTCACTTATTCAATGAGCACACTTGAATACACCTCTTCAGTCGAACGTTTTATAACTTATCAAATAACAACTCTCTTCTTATCCCAAATATTTGCAAAGTCTCTGTCTCAGATTAGGAATTCTTAACCCCCAAGGGCACCTTTCTGGGTCAGCAGTGTTCTGAGACCCTCTATCATACACCTACACCTTCTAAACCATCACCATGTCTCAGGTGGATGAACAAGGCCTTTGCAGCTGGGGTACAGGGTAGACCAGCATGGAGCCAGATTCAGTTTATAATGTTCCAGTATGCCTGGCCCAGAAGTCAGAGCAAACCCCGAAGTGTTGGATAAGGAACAGCCAGGAGGGCCGACAGGAGCAGGCCCTAGAGGCTCAAGGAGAGAAGGTAATGGTGAGCTGCAAACCCCCCATCTACTTTCTGTTACCTGTCTGCGCAGAGGGATGCTCTTGGCCAGCTTGTGCACAGCCATCTGGCTATGGAAGTCGCTCTTCTTGGTGCCACTCTTCATCTTGTAGATGATGACAGAGCCCACCATACAGGAGATAAGGAAAGCCCCAGTGCAGTAGATGATGATCTCCAGGTAGAGGGGCGAAGTCATCACGGCTGGTCTCTCTTCCAGGGCTGAGTCAGTGTGGACAGGGTGTCAGCGGCTATGGGTACCTTGCCCATCCATGAGGGGAATGCCCCATGCATTCCCAGTATCTACTCCTTTCCCCTGGAGACTTGGAGGAGAATCCACCAGATCCCAGCCAAGTTTGGGATTCCAGCATCAAGGGGACCAGTCACCTTGGGACCTCTGGAGGCAGCCTCAAACTGACTGAAAGCCCAGAGGGCAAGGTCCAGACTCTTGATACTTAAGTCCCAGCCTCATCATTCCAGGGCTTCGTTTCTCAGGTCACTCTGGGCCAGATGGGCACCAGAGACCCAAAAGAAGCAGCTAAGAAGTCCCTTTCGCATGACTAGCAGTCCCTGCAGAGCCTCAATGCTATGCACATATATTACATGGAGACAGGCTACTGCTGAGTCTTTGTTCCTAAAGGACCTAAGGGTCCTCGAAGGACATGACACATGATGGCATTCCGAGTAAGGACCAGTGAAGGGGCATAGTAGTCACTGTGCCTTGACGAAGCCTGTCACCTCTGTCAGGTCAGATAAGTAAATGTTTACATCTGGCTAACCCACAGGCAAAACTAATTTCAAAACATGTTTCTAGATGAAAAAAAGATTATTTTTTGAAGTTTTTAAGATGTCTGCTTACAACCCCATAAAACTCTTAAAATGTAAGAAAATGGGGTGGAGGGCATTATTTTACTCTCCTCTTTCACCTCCATTTAAAATTCACACCCATTCCCACTTGCCAGTTGGTCTGTTTTTTCCCTTCAGCATGACAGTGCCTGCCTTGTGAAACCTCCTTGCCCTGGAGGTACACAGTCCGCCTCCTACAGTCCTCCCCTTTAAAATACCCCAGCCAGCCAAAAAGGAGGCCACACCCTGGGAGTCCTCCCACCCCAACGAGGAACCAGCAGAACTGAGCGGGAAAAGTGTTCTGTTTTCTTTTCCCTAGTGTCAGGGAATGAAGATGACTCACGGGGAGCACAGACAGAACAGAGACAGTGGTACTAATAAAAACAGGATGCTTCATTGCTACCAGCAGGGCATGAGGCACTGCTGGGCAAGTGAGGTGGACGGGGAGAGAAGAGAAGGAATGCCGTCAGCAGCACAGAACAGAGCAGCGCCCGGGCCACATGCAGGACATTCAGAGATGCAGGCACAACCACAGCGGCCCGGCGGCTACCAGCCCACCACCCTGCACAGGCTGCAGGCTCCAGGCACCTTCCTTCTTGGCTCATACAGAGATACAGATCTCCCTGCTTGGGATGGGAGGACAGGAGGGATGGCCACAGAGGTCAGATGAGCACCATCAGGCCTCCTGTGCTGCCAAGACAGGCCTTTCTCAAGGCAGCTCAAGTTCACTGTCCAGGCCTGAGTGTAGCAGATGAAAGCAACACTCCATGGAGGCAGTGAGGCCCTGTTGGCCAAGAGCTTGTGCTCAGGGAGAAAAGGTCCAGGTAATTCACACCTTTGGGACCAAGTGGATGAGGGAAGACGTCACACCCAAGGATGGAAGGAACCAGCACTGGAAAGCTCTGCCGCAAGGTAAATCCAGAGCTCATGCATGCATTGCATTGGCCAGGGAGAGCCAGATACAGGTGTTCAGGGAGGTTGCCACATTCCTTCCTGAAAAGCCAGGGGCCCCCACGTGTGCCTCGAAGCTGGAGCAGAAAAGGGCATGGGGCGGGTGGGAGCCATCCCTCTCTGACGCTCCCTAGCCCCGCAATGCATGCTCTGCTCCCTCATGCCTATGGCAGGGGCAGGACATGGAAAAGATGAGTGCAGTGTATACCTTCCAGAACGGTCAACCATGCAGAGTGATGGGAGAGTCCGATAGAGTTACCCGCCAAGCACGTATACTCCCCTGCATCCTCAAAGGAGACATTTCGTAAGTGGAGCACCTCCATCTCTTTGTCGGTGGTATTAACTCCAGCAGTCTAGAAGAGACAACGGAAGCAAAATGGACAAGCAAAGGACATGAGACCTCAGAGAGGCAGAAACAGTGGGCAGAAAGAAGGGCACCAAAACCAGAGGCAGAAATGCTCCCCAGCGTCTCCTTTGCAATAAGAACAAACAAAAACCACCAGGCAGCGAGACCTGTTAGAGGAAAAGAGTGAGGCCCCGAGGGAGGAGCTCCGGCGGACCTGAGAAGATGATTGCTGGTTACGACCCATCACCAGACGCTGGCAGCCACTGGCCCAGCCAAGCATGCGGGTGGTGGGCAGCATGGAGAAATGGGGCCTGGTGGATAGGGGGCTGTTTGGTTTTAGGTAAAGAGAGTTAGAGGGTACACACAGAAGGGAAGGAAGGGCAGGCTGTCTACACACACACACACACACACACACACACACACAGCCTGCCGGTTTGAAAGAGAATGCCTGATCCTTTTTTCTAACCATCATTCAAAATTTCAGTCTGAAGTATCATTGCTAACACAAAAGACTGTCTCACAAGTCCAGGTACACACACACACTATACCAAGGAAAACACATTAGGCACAGAGGCAGTCACAGATAGCCAACACAGTACCAAACCAAACCAGCCTCCCAGGCCAGGCATTTTTCCATGGCTCTGGGCATTAAGAACACAGCAGGAGACAGGGAGAGTTGGCGCTGGCTTCCCAACCTGCCCCAGCAGTGTGGGGCCTAAATCAAGTTCCCAGTACAGGGCCCCGACCATCTCCCCATTACCTTTTGCCACAGGTCTGGTGACAGTGAGCCACGCAGACTGGTTAGCTTCACCAATATAATTGGAAACCTTACACACATATTCCCCGCTCTGGGCCTCTGTCACATTGAACAGGGTCAGCACCTCCGCATCCGAGCTATTAATCCCCGAATGCTGGAACAAACCAACGACACACCAGTCAGTTGGGCAAACGTGGAGATGTGGCCATACTCTGCTCCAGGGTAACTTTTAGGCAGGCCCAGGGAGCCAAGACAAAGGAGACACTGAGACTTACAACCTTCCCCTCTGAGTGGGACAAAATGAGCTGGCCTCACATTTGATTGAGAAAAGAAACGGAGGGATGAAATAGTAAAAAGAGACCGGGGGGGCGGGGGGGGGGTCAAAAGCGGAAAGGAAAAAGAAAAAAGAGACGGGGGGGCGAGGGGGAAGCTAGGAAGGGGAGAGGTGGAATCACTGTGTCAAAGCCAACATTCTGTGTGTCAAACTCCCCCCTCCAGGACTGGGTGAGGGCTGTAAATGGAGACAGGGCTCCAAGCCCCAAAGCGCTTTCAGCACCAGTGGCAAAGAAGGGACAGCCAGTAAATCTTTAGGACAGCCAAGGCAGGGGAGGGTGAGGTCTAACTTCTGGTTACTTCCTGTTGCAAGATCCACTGGAGACTTAGCCAATTCCCTCCCTGGATTAATGGAGCATTCAGACACAATGAGAGTCTGGGGGTGAGAGGAAAAGGGAAGAGAGTGCCATTACTTCTCATGCTGCTTAGAATTTATAGGTGGCATTTACTTTTCTAACTACGTAAGCAACACACTTAGCATTCACCTCGTTTGCCAAAAGACTGTAACTTGGGAAACAAGCAAAGGGGACATTGAGAAACATTTGTTGTTGGAAGGCTTTGGTCCTGGGCCACAAACAAGCAAGAGTCCAAATGCCTTCCTTGAGTAACCGACCCAAAAGACCCAGAAGCCCTAGGAGTTGCTCTCAGAGCTCTTTAGAAACCAGCAACCAACATTGCCTACCCGCCCCGTTTCCAGCTCACCACCTCTTTGTGCTGTCACTAGCCTGTGGCTAGATCCTTACTCAGATGGAGTGTGTGCTTGAAGATTAAGGCAGAGCCCTAATCACAGGCACTGAATCTGAGCAGAGGAATTTGAGCCCCCAGGGGACACAGGGGACACTGGTCATCCCCAGCACACATACTGGCCCCGGAAGAACAAGGCCAAGATTACCTTCAGGATCTGGACATAAGGCAGGTTGTCCGGGCCAATCTTACTCCCATTCACCTCGATGTGCTTTAGCCACTGGATATGGGGCTGTGGGTCACTATACACCTTACACATGAACTCCACATTGCTGCCCAGGGCCACTGTCTTGTTGGCAGGCAACCCTGCCTGCAGAATGGGCCTGTGAGGGGACCGCTCTGTGGAGGAAGGGAGAGGATAGGCTCATCGGACCGTGAAATGATCTGATCCTGGCTGGGATGCTGACAGAGGGATCATCATCCTGAAAGGTGCACATATACTGGTCCCCCAGTTTTGCTGGTGACTGGCAATGACCTTCCCAGTGCCTCTGCCGAGTTCCAGCCCTTTGAACCTGAGCCGAGAGAATGGACACCCATCCCTTCTAGCTCCCCAGCAATGTACCACATTTACAGGCACAACCATCTCTCGTCTAAATAGAATACGTCATACTTTAGTCACATCCCCAGATTCCAGCATGGCTCAGGAGCAGTGGTGCCAATATTACAGAGGAGCTTCTCAGACTTAGGCCCTACCCCAGACCTCCCAGACCGCAATCTTCTTCCTAGACCTCAAAGTGAAGGTGGCTGTTAGCTGTGAGGCTTGGTATACAATCTCAGGAGACCCAGAACCTTTAGAAGGTCAGTCCTGGAATCTCCAGGGATGTCGCCAACTGGGCACTGCCCATGATTCTGCATTCCAGGGCCCCTGGCTCCTCTGCACCTCAGTGTATGCTCTTGGCTACAGCTAGTGGAATTGTGCCTCTACTGCAGGGACACAACGACAAAGTGCAGAGACAGAATTTAAAGAGCCCCGGCATTTTAGTGGCATTCACAGCTACTGTTATGCTGGATTTCTTATTACTGCCCCAGCCGTGTTTTCAGGACAGGCTACCTATAGCACCTTCTGCTTCTAGGTGCCCTACAGCTTTGAGAAACATTCCCATCTCACCCTCATCACTGCTTTACAGATTAGAAATGTGAGGCTCGAGGCAGGAGAATCACCATAAATTCAAGGCTAGTCTATGAGTTCCAAGGCAGCCTGTGCTAGAGCGTGAGACCCTATCTCAGAAGACAGAAAAGGGAGGCTGAGGGTGAGGTGTAAATGCCAAACACTGCCCAGATTCCACCCCGGGGATCCACAGCTGTGTTTGCCCACCCCTTCCTTTCCTCTACTGCCTCTTGCCACCAAGGCCTTGGCCTTCTTACCCACAACATCAAGCTGGTAGGTGTGGTTAATGCTGCCATACTCATTCTCCACGATACAGGTGTAGTTGCCCTTGTCAGAGGGCACCACGGAGTCCATTATGATGCTCCAGGTAGCGTAACGGACCTGCAGGACAAAGGGCTCTGTTGAGGATCTGGGGGAGAACACGGGAAGCCAGAGTACTGCAGGCCCCTGTGTGTGCCGTTCCCCCTCCCCCGCCACCAGGTGGGAAGAAGCGGGACATGGTCAGTGCTGCACTGGGAACCAAACAAAGCACACAGGACCTAGCTCTGGTCCTGTGCTCAGAACATACCCTGAAGACCTGCATGGTGACTCTGGGTACCTTTACTGTGGCACTCAGGAGCAACCATGACCTGGACACATGTGCCTTCTGCAAACTTTCCCAAGCTCACTGGGAATCTTCTCCATGTCCACCAGTTTCATCCCTATATCTGACATGTCTCTCCTGCTACCTCGTTTCTCCTGATACCTCATGTTTCATCTCCTGGATACCTCATTTAAAACGTATCTCTTGGGGGCTGGAGAGATGGCTCAGCGGTTAAGAACACTGTTCTTGCAGAAGACCTGGGTTCAATTCCCAGCATCCACATGGCAGCTAACAACTGTCCATAACTGTAGTTCCAGGGGATCTGACAGTCTCTGTCCTCTGTGGGCATTGGAGGACACAGGTGCGCTTAACTACGTGTAGGCACTACGCTCATACACATAAAATAATAAAATATTTTTAAAAACAAACACACCTATCTCCTTGGGACTATCAAGAGATCTCCATGGGTAAAGGCACCTGTTACCAACCTTGACAACCTGAGTTCAATCCCCAGGTCTCACGTGATTCTATGACTTCCAGAGGTATGCACGTATGTGTACATATGCACACACACACAACAACGTGTAATAAAAAATTAAGGCAGGTGTGGTGGCACACACCTTTAATCCTAGCACTCAGGAGGTAAAGGCAGGTTAATCTTTGTGAGAGTAAGTCCAGCTTGGTCTACATAGCAAGCTCCAGGCTACTGGGGTCAGGGAGGCTGGGTTTCTCTCTCTCTCTCTCTCTCTCTCTCTCTCTCTCTCACACACACACACACACACACACACACAAAGTCACACACACACACACACACACACACACACAAAGTCAAAGTAAATATATATTATAATAATAAAAAAATAAACATCAAAAAATTTCTGTGTCCCCCCTCCAGCCGACTCTGGTCAGATTTGTACTCAGCTTTTCCTCTGCTTTCCCGCTGAGGCACTGGCTGTGGCCGCACCATGGCTGCTCTTAGACATCTGCCCTCTTATTAGGCTAAGGTCTTTATGGGCCAGAATGCTGCCCTGTCCCAGCTGAAGCGCAGTAACTTGCAGACAGTAAGCAGTCGGAGGACTCATTTAAAGCTTTCCACAGTCATTCTGATTCCCTCTCCTTTTCTTCTACATGAGTGATGAGAAGCCATGCACGGTGACACATGCCCATGACCTCAGGACTCAGGAGGCCGAGATGGCAAGTTGTGAGTTCCAGGCCAGCCCGAGGTATATAGAGAAACACTGTCTTGAGAAAAGCAGAAAGGAATGAGAGAGGGAAGCTAGGTGAGGTGAGAGGCACACCGGACTAGGGGGATGGCCAGATCTTTGAAGAAGGAGTCTCATCAATGTGTCTTCCTCCAAATACAAAGGAGTCCGCAGACAAGTCACACCGCGGGGGGGGGGGGGGGTGGGGGGGGGCCTGCTTAGCAGCACCAGGAATGTCTAATGTTGTTAATCAGTAAAACAAAACACTGGAGGAAACGAAACACTTTGACCTGCTGAATCTGTTGGCAAATGTCTAGTGAGCTTGTGTCACTCATAGTCTTATGGGAAGGTGACAGGTTTTCCCCGCTATAACTTGGGGGCTGAGGATGTAACTCAATGCTGTGTGCTTAGTACGCACAAAAGCCCTGGGTTCAACCCCTAGCAAAGAAAAGAAGGAGCAAACGGAAGATCATTTTAAAATGCTGATGAGGGTTGATGAGATGGCTTGTGGGTAAGGGCACTTGGACCAAGCCTGACAACCTGACTTTGATCCATGGGACCTACAAGGTAGAAGGAGAGGACTGACTCCTGCAAGCTTTCCTCCACTCCCAACTAACACTGATAAAGGGATGGGTGAGATGGCTTACCAACAAAAAATTAATATAAAAAAATGCAGATGAAGATTTATAGCAACATTACTTACATTACAAAAATCTGTAAAATACCTAGTATCAAAAAATAGCTCATTAGGGCTGGAGAGATGGCTCAGCGGTTAAGAGCACTGACTGCTCTTGCAAAGGACCTGGGTTCAATTCCCAGCACCCACATGGTGGCTATGAACAGTCCTTGACTCAGTTCCATGGTATCCGAAGCCCTCTTCTGACCTCCACAACATTGCACGACATGGGTGCCCTCACATACATGCAGGCAATACACTCATACATATAAAATAAAGCTAATAAACAAAATATTTTTTAAGAAAAGCTCATTAAATGATGGGAGACTTTTATAACTTGAATCTTATACACCAATGAAAAACTCTTTCAAATGTTCATGCTTGAAATAACACAAATACTCATGTTAACAAATGATAAGAAACTATATAAAATGTGTTTAACTGTAAAAATAAAAATCTAAACTCTAAAGAACTTAAATCTTGGCATCTGAAAGTTTTCTCTTTTTTTGCTCTTTTTGAGATAGGGTCTCCCTGTAGCCCCAGCTGGCCTGGATTCACTATGGAGACCAGACTGGCCTTGAACTCCCAAAGATCCGTCCACCTCTGCCTCCCGGAGTGCTGGAATTAAAGGCATGCACCACCACGCCCGGCTGAAAATGTTTAAAGTATTATTAACATTATAATTTTAAAGTGTTGTAGCTCAGTGGCACATACAATGCCTTATGTTCAATCCCCAGCAAACAAACCAACAAAACCATCTAAAACAACAAAATACACCCAAAACAATGAAAGCCAAACAATATAGGCATAAGAGTTTCTGCCTCCTTCCAAAAAAAAAAGTTCTGTCCCAGCGTCTTCCACCCAACTCTAACTTCTGTGATCTGTATCTATACATGTACCTTATAGCCTCCAATCCTGTGGTCGGGTTTGAATTCTTTGCCATTTTTCAGCCAGCGCAAAGTGGGGTTGGGTGTCCCACTGGATGGGCATTTGAACTTCACAGTCTTGGCAGCCGGCACGGCATGTAGTTTCTTTTCCATCTTTTCTGGGGATGTCCAGTATGGAGCTACAGCTGTCCAGGAAAGCCAAGAGAGACAGGTGAGGGTGTGGGAGTGGCCAGGCTCAGAAGCAAGGGCCAGACAGGCCTACAGGCACCTCGCCCATCTGCTCAACATCTACATGTCCAGTGTTTATCAAGCCATTTAGAGGGACAGCAGTCAGGCACCTTCATGGCCCACAGGCCTTTTAAGCCTCTCTCCTCCCACTTTAGCCAGGCTTCCCCACTTAGTCTCAATTCCTACGTCTCAAAGGCAGTAAGAGAGGAAACTGTGTCTCACGCCTACGGTTTGGTTTGGTGTTATCTGTCTCTTTCTCCTCTGAGGAGGAGTCGTCGTCATCATCATCATCCTCTGAGGAGGGGAGTGCATCTGTGGGAAGAAAGGGGTGGGCACTGAGGTACTACTGAGCATGTCTAGATTTCCATCCAAAGAGCAGTCAGCCTATAAAGACCACCGTAGAGCAGCCACAGGTGAATATGGCCACCCTACCCCATAAGGACTCCGGTTCTTCCAGATTTTTCTCTTATGACAACCTCTCTATGAACTGCATGCTCTAGTGCTCATCCTAGCCCAATGCGCTGCCCTCTGCCTGGACAGTGCCAGCAGAGCCAGCTGTTCTTTCTATTCTAGCTTGTACCCAAAGTCTCTCAGCTCACCTGGGCACCTACAATAGCAGCAAAGGAACCTGCATCCTTTGGACATCAACCATTGAGAAACCCAGGCAGGCATGCCACGCTGAGCCCTGAAGCTACTTCTAAACCCATAGGCCGAACAACACACAATCAGGATCTTCTGAGGGCTAACAGCTGTCTTTCTTTTTTTTATTTTATTTATTATTTTTATTTTATGTGTATGCGTGTATTGCCTGCATGTAGGTAAGTGCACTCATTTCATGGGATGCCCACGGCAGGCACAAGAGGCCGTCAGATCCCCTGGAACTGGAGTTACAGACAGTTGTTAGCTGCCATGTGGGTGCTGGGATTCGAACCCCAGTCTTCTGCAAGAACAGTCAGTGTTCTTAACTGCTGAGCCATCTCTCCAGCCCCAAGAGAGCTGCCTTTCTTAACCAGAGCAGATAGGAACCTCCAACTGTCAATACCACTCCACAACAAGGATGTACCCCATTTAAGAAGAGTTTTGACACCATGTGGTCAGCAACAGGGCTCATACCAAAGGTTTCTTCAGCCCTCCCTGTCCTCTTCGGAGTCTGGAGGGGCATAAAGAAAGCGAATCCCTCAACTGGGGACAGGTTCTAAATGATGCCTGGAAGAAGGTACCAAACCCACATCTTGGAGTGCACAGATGGAATATGTTCCAACTTCCTTGGATCGTAGTTTTATGAAAGTGGCATTCTAAAAGAAGCAGATTCCCAGGACCAGAAGAGCTCTAGGGTTGCCTGGCTGCTCTTATAGCTCCACTAGCTAGACAACAAGTGTTTCCACAAAGTCTGTGGACATGACAGTTGTCTGAGTCCTTCCCAACTGTGGGAACGTCACCGTATGCACTAAGGCCAGGCCTTGACTAGACGGAAGTTGACTGAGCCCCACTTAGCATCCAGAGATCCGGGCAAGCTGTGGTGGGGAAATCGTAGGGTCTTAACACCCCAAAGCATCAGTAATCACCTCTGAGGTAGGTCTTGGCAGCCCCACGTCACTGGCCTAGCCTCCATCCCACTTGGTCAGCCTCTGAGAGCTAAGCCACGCAGCGGGCAGGGAGCAAGGTTAGTGGGCAGCAGTTTCTGAAGCAGAATAGGGGCAGGTCACGGAAGGTAAGGGGGCTCACCTCCTCTTGAAACTAGCAGATAAGAATCAGAGAAGTGAATGGGGAGAGGGCTTTGCTACCAACCTGAGACATTGACGGAGAAGTAGGTGGTGTCGCTGCCAGAGGGGCTGCTGGTCACGCAAGCGTAGAGGCCAGAGTCAGCAGGGACGGAATCCCGCACCTCCACCTCCTCCCCTGTGATGCGGGTGCGGTTGCTTTCCACCAGCTGCACCCCGTCCCGCAGCCAGTTGATGCTCTGTACATCGTCCCGCAGCCGACAACGCAGCTGCAGCAGGTCACCAGGGTGGACCAGAAGGGACTCCACTTCCACAGGGGCTCCCCAGGGCTGAGCTGCAGCCACCCACAGGGGCCAGGAAGAAAAGCCAAGAGAGGAAAGGAGGAGGAGAGAGGGGAAGTTAGGCTAGCCATAGGGCACCTGCGCTGGCCAGGCCTCACTCAAGGTCAGAGCTGGGACTGGAATGTGTGCCAGTTGGAAACGACTGGCTGCCTGGGACTCTCAGCTCTTCTCTTCCACCCCATTCCTCCACAAGTCAAAGAAGAAAGAGGCAGTTAGGAAGCAGCTGCAGCAGCATTAAGCAGTGTTTCATTTCCCTCCATCCTAAGGGGAAAGGTCTTCCTTCCAGAATAATGCCCCCTCCCCACATGCTGCTCAGATCTTTGCCAAGAACAGCCACTTCCTACAGGAACACCCCATTCCTTTTTGGCCTTGTTGGTCTCACCCCTCTCCCTAGTGAACAAGCCCCACGCCTCACAAACCCAGCAGTCCCCACCCAAGACAAGGGCAGGCATTTTGTCAACCTGGACTCTGGGTCTGCATGACTCAGCAAGAGTGGGGGCTTGGCCCTCCAGCCATACGGATGCCTGTGTGGAAGGGACAGCCAAGGAGAGGTCAGTTTAGGGGAGCCTCCAGTGAACAGGTGCTAGGCCCAAGGCCTTGGAGCCTTTGCCTGTGTTAGGAATGGAGCCTGCAGCTGCCACAATAGCACATCTGCTCTGGCAGCAGACATGGTACACATAAAGCCCCTTTCTCATCCACTGCCTGGGTTCACCCTCTTCTGCACCCCACCTTCCTCCCTGTGACACAATGTACATAGCCACCGGCCACCTCTTTCACCATCTTGAGCAAAAGTGCTGAACTCGCCAGCATGTCCAGACACCCAAGATCTGATGCTATGGAGAGCACTCAACCCTCTCATGGTGC
Source organism: Nannospalax galili (assembly GCF_000622305.1). Classification (NCBI taxonomy): domain Eukaryota; kingdom Metazoa; phylum Chordata; class Mammalia; order Rodentia; family Spalacidae; genus Nannospalax; species Nannospalax galili. The sequence goes on from NW_008350467.1 coordinate 316,377, forward strand.
GCTGACTCACTCATGTCGTCAGGAAGTCCTGTCTTCTAACATTGCTAGTAATCATCCATGCCCCTTCTGTGAAGAAGGAGGGACGTTTCTGTTCTTTCAGGGTATTCAAATATGTGACTGGCCCCTTCCACTAGTAGAATATGCACCGGGGTGCCCCTCATGCTGGCCCTGCCCACGCTCAAAGGACCTTGTCACAGGTGCCTAAGCTTCTGAAATAGCTTGCTTCCCTGACCCATTCTGACTCCTAGCGCCCATGTGCCCTGTAGGGCTCCATCCTTTGCCTCTCACTCTCTCTCCAGGTGTTCATGAGTGTTCAGCCTGGCAAAAATGTCTTTCTGGAAGCCACTTCTCACCCCCAGTCTAGTGAGATGGTGGGATGTGTCACGAAGAGTTGCTCACTAAATGCTTGTAGATTAAAGGACAGTCCCTTATGGTCTTCCTTCCTGGATTCCCTTTGCCCTTTACTCCATCCCTCAATGCATTTACTTGGGTCTGTTTGACAGAGACTGGCTGTGTAGCCCAGACTAGCCTCAAATTTGTGGGGAGCATCCTGCTTCTGCCTCTGCCACATGGGGATTCTACAGTTGTATGCTACCATACCCAGACTTTCTTAAGACAGGGTCTTACTATGTAACCCTGACTGGGCTGAACTCACCATGTAGACCAGGCTGGCCTCAAACTCACAGAGATTCACCTGCTTCTGCCTCCAGAGTCCTGGGATTAGAGGTGTGCACATCTAGCTTATACCGATACTTTTGTTTTCTGAGACAGGGTCTTGCTATGAAGCCCGGGTTGATGCCAAACTTACTGTATAGCTCAGGGCTAGCACTAGCATGTCTGCTCCCACCCCCTACCCCTTTTGTAGTGCTGGGGGTGTGGAACTTAGGGCTTTGCATAAGCTATGCAAATGCTGTACCAGTGGGTTACAGCTCTGCTCTTTCTGAGGTGCTCCACAGGTTTCCACTGGAAACCTTAGGCCCCAGAGGACTGAAAGTGTTTCTTGCTCCAGGGGGTTCAGGTGTCGTTCTGTGTCAACCCCTTTCCTAAATACTGGGTCATCAGAAGCAGGGGAGCTGCTCCAAAAGGGTTTGGAGACCACTAGACTAGCACACATTTATTTTTGTGAGTTTGGTCTACAGGGGCAACATAGCTGGCTTAAAAAAAAAAAAAAAAAGCTATTGTAGGTTATTCTTTCTATTTTTAATGGTTTGTGGTTTTGCCAAATGCAGAAGAAAAGCAGTTTGGACTTGACTCTTAAGTAAAACAGCAGGCACTCCTATTGATCCAATCTCATTTCCCTCAAGTGACTTCACTGATTAAATATTTTGCTGCTTGTGATCAGCACCAGCTGTTGGTCAACAGTGAACTCAAATTCTCAGACTCAGGCATCACCCGCCTGCTTACACAGCAAGCAGAAAAGGCGGCGATCTGCCCCAGAGGGCTCTGCTGTCTGCTGTCTGCTGAGACCTGCTCTCTGGGCTTTCACATAAACCTACAACCTCCCATCAGTCCTGACAGACTTGCCAACAAAACTCTTTTCTGTCAGGAACCAATTTTTTTTTCAATATTATTTTTATTTTATGCGTGTGTGTGTATTGCCTGCATGCAGGTAAGTGCACCCGTGTCATGCAATGCCCACAGATGACAGAAGAGGCTGTTGGATCCCTTGGAACTGGAGTTACAGACAGTTGTTAGCTATCATGTGGGTGCTGGGATTCGAACCCAGGTCTTCTGCAAGAACAGTCAGTGTTCTTAACCTCTGAGCCATCTCTTCGCCCCAGGAACCGGTTTTATCCTCCCTCCCTGAGCACCATCCTGGGATAGCCTCCTACACAGCCTATGTGGCCAGTTTACACTCTTCCTATCTTCACACCTAGGTTCACCTAGTTACATGACTGTCCTTATCCACATCTCTTATACCACAGGCCCACATCCTTCTTGGCTTTCAAGGCTCCTACCAATCTGGTCTTACCCATTGCACTCAAGTTTCTCCTTACCATGAACCTTCCTTCCAAGTCTGGCTGTTCTTTTCACAGCTCCAACTCCCCCATACAACAAAGCTTACTTCTGTGACAACCTCTCTGGTGTTCTCCTGGCCCTGATTAGTCAAAGCTCACCACCAAAAACATGCAGTCAGTCTTTAGTGTACACTAGTGTATTAGTTCACTCTCTGTTGCTGTGATAAAACACTGACCAAAACCAACGTGGGGAAGAAAGTGTTTATTTGGCTTATACCTCCTGATCAAAGCCCAACCTTCAAGGAATTCAGGGTAAGAACTCAAGGCAGGAGGTTAGAGACAGGAACTGAAGCACAGACCATGGAGGAATGCTGTTTACTGGCTTGCTCCCCTGACCTGTGCTGAGCCTGCTTTCTCATTGAACTCAGGACCACATCAGCCCAGGGCTGGGCCCTCCCACATCACTCAACAACCAAGATAATGTCGCACAGACATACCCACAGATCAATTTAATAAAGGAAATTCCCCCATTAAAGCTCTTTCTTCCTAGGTGTGTCAAGTTGACAACTGAAACCACCCAGCACAACTAGTATCCTTATTTTATTTTAGTATTATTATCAAGCTAGCCTTGATCTCACAGAGGTCCACCGGCCTCTGTCTTCCAAGTGCTAGGATTAAAGTGGTATGCCACCACGCCCAGTTTAGTATTCTTAATTTCGAATAAATGATAACACCCACTGTAAAATTCAGCCATTTAGCCGAGCACACATGCCTTTAATTCCAGCACATGGGAGGCAGAGGCAGGCAGATCTCTTGAGGTTGAGGCCAGCCTAGTCTACATAGTGAGTTCCAGGCCAGTTGGGACTACAAGGAGACCTTGTCTTAAAAGACAAAAAACAAAAAGAAAAAAGAAAAAAAGAAAGATAGACTGAAAGAAAGGAAAGAAAGAAAAAAATTCAGTCATTTTAAGTTAGCCTGGCACGGTAGTACAGACCTGTAGTCCTAGCACTTGGGGGGCATAGGCCAAGAAGCTTAAAAGTTCAAGGTCACCTTCTGCTACATAGTGAGTTTGAGGTTACTCTGGGCTACATACAGTACACTCTGTCTTAAAAAAATCCTGAGTAAGCCAGGTGTGGTGGTGCACACCTTTAATCCCAGTGGGCACGTTTAATGCCCACTCTGGAGGCAGAGGCAGGGAGATCTCTCAGTGAATTCAAGGCCAGCCTGGTCTACGTAGTGAGTTGGCCAGCTGGGGCTACAGGTAGACCCTGTTTCAAAACACAAAGCAAAAATCTATAAATGCTCAAACCCCTCATGAAAATGGACTCTTGAAGCTTTGCACACCCTCCTTAAATTACCTCTCTATTATTGTAACACCTAAAACAATGCAAGCTGTGTGAATAGCTGTTACACTATGTTGTTCAGGAGCGAGGATAAGGAAAGTCTGTACGTGGTCAGTACACGCAAAAAATTCGGCCGACTATCTTCTATCCATAGTCAACTGAATCTGCAATATAGAACCCATAGATATGGAGGACTGACTGTGTATATAAAGTCATCACTACAATCTAATTTTAGAATACCCTGCCCCAAAGAAAATCCACACCCACAGGTGACTCATCTCCCACATTAAATTTTAGCTACCACTGATCTGCTTTCTTTTTAAAATTTTTTTGTCTTTTTGAGACAGGGTCTCCCTGTAGCCCCAGCTGGCCCTGGCACTATGTAGACCAGGGTGTCTTTGAACTCACAGAGATCCACCTGCCTCTGCCTCCTGAGTGCCGGAACTAAAGGTGTGCGCCACCACGCCCAGCCTTTCTGTCTACCAACCTGCCTATTCTGCATATTCCCATCAACGGAATCACATACCACATGGTGTTCTGTGACTGGTTTCTTTGGTGTTGGTCAAGGTTTGGTGTACTTTATCTCAGTACTTCATTCTTTTCATTGGCCTAATAGTATTTCATTGTATGGAGCCATCACATTCCAGTTACAGCTAGAAACATCTAGGAGTATTCTTTCTTTTTTAGAATTTATTTATTTTATTTTATGTATATGAGTGCTTGCATGTATGTATGTGCCTTGTGCTCTTAGAGGCCACAAGAGTTCATCAGATACCTTGGAACTAGAGTTACAGAGGTTGTAAGCTGCCATGTAGGTGCTGGGAACTGAACCCCAGGTCTTCTGCAAAAGCAGCCAGTACTTTTAAACCTCTGAGCCATCTCTCCATTGCTTTTTTTTTTTTTTAACATTTTATTATTTTTATTTTATGTGTGTGTATTGCCTGCCTGTAGGTAAGTGCACCCATGTCATGCAATGCCCACGCAAGACAGAAGAGGCTGATGGATCCCCTGGAGTTATGGACAGTTGTTAGCTGCCATGTAGGTGCTGGGATTCGAACCCAGGTTTTCTGCAAGAACAGTCAGTGTTCTTAACTACTGAGCCATCTCTCCAGGCCCCCTCTCCATTGCTTTTTAATTACACGTCTTGACTTTCCTAAGAACTTGCACCTCAGAACAAAATTGCCCATTATATTTCTTCTGTCACAATAATGTCAGGAACATAGAAATATTCAATGGGTCTTGAACTGAGTTTAACATCTGGCCAAAAAGCTATCCTTTAGAGGGCTCAAATATCAGCCAAGAGGTTGTAAAGTATTAGCGGCCTTTATTCATTGCTTACAGAGCTCTAAGATGTGTTACAGATTCTCCATTTATGTAAAAGGGATAAATGTCACTTTGTTCTGGGAAGTGACAGGAAGGTAATCAACTAGGCTCTTGCCTGTTTTACTGTCCTGTAGAGTAGGCCTGTCCTTGGCCCTGCTCCTTGGTAAAGTGGTAAGCTGCTCACTAGCAGTCTGTGGCTGTTAAGTCACTGCAGTGTTCCTCACTCATGTCTTCCTTGGAGAAGAGACACCTTCCATTCTTCTGGCTTTTCTCAGTCAAGACCAGAGGGGCAAAGCTGACTGTGGTAGGTTTGTCAGCCCTCAAGAGATGCGCTAACTGATACTTTTGTGAGCTGGCTATGCAGGGTGAAGAAAAGAAAGTCATTTTCTTGCTCAGCCACTTGAAATCAATATTCCAACTCTTGGAGAATGTGACCTGTTAAAATCAGGTACAGGCCAGCCAGATGGCCCAGAGGGTACAGGCACTTGCTGCCACGCCTGATAACCTGAGCTTGATCCCCAGAATCCACAGGATGGAGAGAACCAACTCCCAAGTTGTCCTCTGACCTTCACACAATAAACAAACATAATGCTTAAAAAACTTTTTTTTGCTGGGTATGGTAGCACACGCCTTTAGTTCCACCACTCGGGAGGCAGAGGCAGGCGGATCTCTGTGAGTTCGAAGCCATCCTGGTCTACATAGTGAGTTCCAGGACAGCTGTGGCTACAGGAAGACCCTGTCTCAAAAAAGACTAAATAAATAAATAAATAGAAAAATATAGAAAAACTTTATTTATTTTGGTCTTTTTGAGATAGGGTCTCCCTGTAGCCCCAGCTGTCCTGGGTTCACTATGGCGACCAGGCTGGCCTCGAACTCACAGAGATCCGCCTACCTCTGCCTCCGGAGTGGTGGGACTAAAGGCTTGTGCCACCACGCCCAGCAAACTAATTTTTTAAAAGGCAGGGTCTCACTATTTAGCCCTGGCTAGCCTGAAACTGGCTATTTAGACCAGGCTGGCCTCAAACTCACATTTGATCTGCCTGCCTCTGCTGGGATTAAAGGCATGCCCTACCACACCTGGCTGAAAAGACCTTTTAGAATCAAGCTGTCCCTAGTGTGTACAATGGGTGGGATGTTCTAAGGGAAGCAGCAAACCCAAACCTCTGCTTCATGCATCTCATTCCTTGAGATGAGGCTGGGCACGTGTCTGGAAGCATCTGGCATCTACCTCTTCAGCGATCCAGCCTGAGGTTGATAATGTTTGACTGTAAATCAGAATATATTGTTCACCTGCCTGTTTACAGGCTTGAGGTGCAGGGGTTAGAAAGTGAACTGCAGGAAAAAACTTTTGAGTTTCATTACCAACTGAATGGAGTCCCTATTACTATCACTGGCCCTGGGGAGGGTAGAGACAGGGCTTGCTGTAAGCATCCTTAGAACTAGCATCTGGATACTTTCCCCTCAGCCTCCGTATTGGTGAGAGAGAGTCTGGGGTGCCTGTTCTCTCTAGTGTTTTGGCTACTGGTACTGGGTTTTAGAATTGAGGGTGGCAACCTGAGTCCTCTGCATAGTGAGTACCAGCCTTAACTACATAGCACTATCCTATATCCTGTCTCCTGTTGTAAGAAAGGGAAGAAAGGAGGGAGAGAAGGAGGGAGGGAACAGAGACTTTAGTTTATAAAGTGGTGAAAAAACGGTCATTAAATAAGTCACCTGAAACACATTTCTCTGTGGGGAATATAAATGTAGCTCACTTGTGCAACGTGGACAAATACACAGTTGAAAAAGTGTATTTTAGAGCCGGGCGAGGTGGCGCACACCTTTAATCCCAGCACTTGGGAGGCAGAGGCAGGCAGATCTCTGTGAGTTCAAGGCCAGCCTGGTCTACATAGTGAGTTCCAGGACAGCTGGGGCTACAGGGAGACCCTGTCTCAAAAAAAAAAAAAAAAAAAAGAAAAAAAAAAAACATGAAAAAGTGTATTTTAAAATACCATGTTGAGCATGGTGACACATGCCTTTAATCCCGTCACTTGGGAGATGGGTCTCTGTGAGACCGAGGCCAGCCTGGTCTACATAGCAAGTTCCAGTCCAGTTAGGTCTGGACCTTGTCTCAAAAAAATAAAATGCCACTTCTTGGCTAGTGAGATGGCTTGTTCGGTAAGAGAATTTGCTACCAAGCCTGACCTGAGTTTTGATCCCCAGAACCTACATGGTAGAGAGAACCAACTCCCACAAGTTGCCCTCTGACCTCTGCATGTGGGCTGTGGCATGCATGCACATGTGTACAAGTATGTGCACAATTAAATATTACACAAATTTTAAAAATTATAAAAACATACCATTTCTTTCCCTTATCCTGGTCATGTAATAGCTAATTTGGTCTGGAGGTGATACATGCCCACATCTTAACATGTCTTCACTGAAGAGAAACCACATATTTGTGAAGCATGTTGCCATTCTCCTAGTACCTTTCCATTCACCGTGTAGGGACCCTTAAATAACCGGGTAAATAAAATACAGATACTGACCAAGATTCTCACAGTTGGAGACTGTCCCACACAGTGCTATGCCAAGCTTTTCTCTGGGATGCTTTTGTCCTCACAGCAGCTTCATGGGGCTCACTATTTCTGTCCTGTGGCTGTGAAGCTTACCATATGCCAAGCACAGTTCCTACTGTGCTACCTCTCAACACCACAGCAACCCTGTGAAGTAGGTATCCTTATTTCACAAAGGGGAAATTGAGGATTTATCCAAGACAATCCACCTGAGTAGCAAGTGGATTCAACCCCATGTGGCCTAGTTCTCCACAACCCAAGACATCCAGGGTCCAGCTCACCTTTTGAAAAGCCCCTATGAAGGTTCATTGTATCTTTTGTATTGCTTGGTTTTTGTTGAGATATAAGAGCTCAAGCTCATCTTAAATTTACTATGTAGCTCAGGATGAACTCAAACTTATGGCGATCCTCCTGCCCCTGCCCCTGGAGTGCTGGGATTTTAAGTGTGAGCCACCACATATAACTTAGCTTCACTGTGTGTTGACTTCCAGAGAGTGACCAAGTCCTTTTGCTGACCCCCAATCTTGTCTAACAGCACCAGCATCTCCTACCTCCTTGTATGGCATTCTAAAACTGGCTGCTCTGGACTTATCCTCCCTCCCTACAACCACCCCTTCCACCCCACAGCTCATTTTATAACCATACCTTAAGAGTGCTTTTACCTTTTAAGTGCATTTTTCTGCCTATGTTCAGGGACCTCACCAACTATGCAACTTTGGCTATCCAAAGCTGGCAGGTTAGGCAACAGGGAGGCGGGGGGGGGGCTCATATTGGCGGAGTTCTACCCAAAAGATTCCCTTTTGGCACTAAACTTGACACTTTACAAAGCATGTTTATTCATGATCATGTTACCCCTGTTAGTGCCCACTTAGACAAGAGAAGATGGAGATTGTGAGATTTCCTGCAAAATCACAAAATTGGGATAAGCACTGGCTCAAGATGCCTGGTCCACTGAGCCCTGACCCCCCGACCCCCCCCCCCCCCCCCCCCCGCCACATGCTTCTCACCCCAAGTGTACTGTAGGTGGTAAGAAATGACCCCCTGGAGGCATGCACAGCAGTCAGACAGCACAGCCCTCCCTGTCCTGGCTCAGCCCCTAGCATGCACCTGATACCTGCTTCTCAAGCTCCTCACAGCTGACCACCTCTTATGGCCTCCACTGAGAAGATTAAGAACATTAGGCATAGGGACTAGCCAACCCTCTCCTTGTCCAGGGCCCCAGATGGCATGTTGTGTCCTGTCCCCTTGAATCCTGAGAGTCCCAGGTTACACCCTCCTCAAGAACCCTGGGTCTCTTAGCTATCTCCTCTTCCCCACTTCCTCACTGTACCTTGTGTCTAGCTTTCTGCCACCCTAGAGACCTTGTATCTCTTAAATGTATTTCTCTTCTTTCTCTAACAAAAACCACCTCCATCACTGCCCTGGATCTTCAAATAACATCTTTACTGGGATTAAAGGTTTGAGCCTGGGTGACTGGCTCTTCAAATAGCTTCAGTTCTTCCCTTTCCTTTCAAGGCAAGGTTTTACATATCCCAGCCTAACCTTGAATACTAGATGTAGCCAAAGGGAGCACTGTTCTCACAGGTATGTACTACGATGCCCAGTTTATGTGGTGCTGGGGACTGAACACAGGGCTGTGTGCGTACTATGAAAGCATTCTGCCATCGGAGCTATATCACCAGTCTTAGATCTGTGTGTGGGGGGGGGGGGGGTGAGACAGGATCTGTAGTACAGAGTAGTAGAAACTCAAAATCCTCCTGCTTCATCTTCTTAAGTTGGAATTACAAGTGTGCATCATTACATCTGGCCCTATCTTAATTTTTTAAATTTATTTTAAAAATTTTATTTTATTTTAATATGCATGAATGTTTTGCCTGTATGTATACAAGTGCACCATGTGAATGCAATACCCGCAGAGACCAGAAGAGGGGTGTCAGATCCTCTAGAATTGGAGTTATGGATGGTTGTTAGCCACCATATGGGTGCTGGGAACCAAACCCAGGTCCTTTGCAAGAGCAGCCAGTGCTTTTAACTGCCGAGCCATTTCTCTACCCCTCTACTCCATCTTTAATGTGCCCTCCCCCAGACTTGAAAGTGGTCATGGCTTCATCTGTACTTAGCCATGTTGCCTGACTGCTATGTTGGTCTACACTTGTGCCTGATCTCCCCTCACAGGTCAGGGATGGTAAATACATCCTAGATACCAAAGGGCTCCCTCCACAAAATCCAAATGCTGGTCCCTAGCTTTATGTCTCAGGGTAGTGAATTCTAGCATGTCTGTTGGTTGGGATTTCTGGGTTAAAATAATTAAGGGAGAAAGGCATCCCCCTCAGTAACGTGGGGGATATGGTGGTCTTGGAATGTTTACAGTCTTGGCACAAGCTCCCAGAGATAAATGAGGGGGCAATTGTGGATGGGGGAGGGACTTGGGGTGGCTTTGAAAGCAACTTAAAAGGAACACAGAACAGCGCAGCAGGGCTCCGGGGGCCCTCTGCAGAGGTTTTTTATTACGTTATTTTGACTTTGAAATAGAACTGAAAACTTACTTCAGTCTAGCAAGACCAAGCCAGAGAGGGAGTAATCTTACTGAAATCCCAGGTGACAGCTATCATTCTACAAGGGTTAGGATATAGGGAAGGAGCCCTAAAAATATGTGACTCCCTGAAATCCCTTCAATACAAGGGAAGCTTGCAAAACTAGGGGCACAGGTGTGTGGTAGGGGAAACAGGAGCACCAATCAATTAGTGGGGCTTGTGTCCTGATCAGCAGCATTCAGGGCCTCGACCCAGGGGATTTGGACAGGTTTCTTTTTTTTTTTTTTTTTTTTAAATAAAAAAAGGGAAAGGGGGGAGAAGGAAAATTTTGCATGCAAATGGACCACTGCCAGAACAGCCCATTAAAATGTAAAAACTCCACATTCAGCTGACAAAACGGTGCAAACCACAGTGCTGGCCAGAGGGGCGGTAATAAAGCGCACAACAAAGGGCCCTAGGAACAGCGAGGGCTGAGCGGCCTCTGTCAGCAGGTCCCTTCTCTGGTTGCCATGGGGACTCCACCGGGGCTTACTAAAGGTATTTCCTGAGGAGAAAGGCAGCACACACATGCCACTGCAGCCCGGCTAATCCTGACAGGAAGCCATTGCCATTCAGCAGCCCAGGAGCTTGGGGCCGAAGTTTTGTTTTGTTTTTATTAAAAAAAGATTTCGGTCTTTTGTGTGTCCCACCTCATCACTGTAATTTAGTGCCGAGCTGCCTGCGCTGGCCAGTCATAGCCAGTGTCCTTGTGTCCGCCCCCATGGCCCCCCAAAATCAGTTCCCCAGGAGCTGGGCAGGAAATTGCTGGTAGAATCTCTCTTGGAAGCTCCAGTCCAAGGGTTTTGTTTCAACCTTAAAACAGACAGGGATTGCAAGTCACTATTGTGTTTGGGGCTCAAACTTCACCTAAGAGGATCATGGCGCCCGACACGTACTTTTCCCTCACCTTCAGTAGGTACTGGAGTCTGGTCCCCTCACCTCCAGTAGGTACTAGTGTCCCCCACTCCTACCACAGCCCAGTCCAGATGGAAGGACTGTAATTAAGTGATTAACAAAGGAATGCACTAAGAGTTGTCTCAAATCTCCCTCTCCCCACTACAAAAGTTCTGGCTTCAATTGTTTCTTGAATACATCCTGGACTAAGCAGGAAATAAAAACTCTTCCCCCTAGACAATTCCTAACGCACTTTGCTCCTCTCCCTCCTAGGTCACCAGCCAGGAAAAACCCAAGACTAGTGGAGGTGAAGGTGTTCTGCAGCTACAGGAAAAGGGTGGTCAGAGCTCATAGCCTAGAAGATCTGCGTCACCATCTCTCATTTGGCACCAGAAGAATATGCCTTGGCAGATTCAGGGAAGAAAGCCAACAACACAGCTGGCGGTGGAGACAGAAACTCCTGTGTGACAACTGCTTCCTAGGACACAGTTTAGGGTCCATTAACATTTCCTGAGCAACTTTAAGTGGGAAGAGACATTCCCAGTAGAGACTGAAAAGTGAAGCACTGTGTGACTGGAACCCTAGTCTATGTATTTACAAATGCTCTTGTGACTACCCCCACCCTCAACATGCCCTGAATCTTGACAGAATCAGAAAGAAAAACAAATCACTTCAATTCTGGGTTATGATTTGAAGTTCCCAAATCTGTGGGCCTTAATCCAGTGGACCTAGTCAGGTCCTGCCTTTGCTCAAGTCAAAACTACAATTAATCACCAACTGATACAATGTTCAAGAACATCTCAGCCTAGTGTAAGGGGTGAGAAGGGGGGAGGGCCACAGTGGTCCTGCTTTGGGAGGGGGGCAGCTGGACCCTCCTACCACTGGCAAGGAGCCCAGGCCTCCCAGCCATGTGTCTGCAGCTGCGACCTGTCATGCACTTCCTGGTCTGGGTTCTGTAATGGAAAGATCATTAAGTGTGGGGGAGGGAGGGGAGCGAGAGGAATCTACAGCCAAGAGGTAACCCTGCAGCTCCCACTCTCAGCAAGGCCCTGACCTTAAAGTCCGGTTAGGTTCCTTAAAGAAAGGAATGCACTACCCTGCCCCCAGGCGACCCAAGCCTCCCAGAGCTGCCCATCCCCCAGGCTGGGCAGCACAGGTTTTGGAGAAGGAAAAGGCCAGCAGCTGGGCAGGAGAGGGTGCAGTTCCCTAAACTTGCTGATCCATTGAGTAGGGGCTTCAGCTGTTTCAGAATGTGCCTTCTGCCTTCCAAAACCAGATGGTGCTGCAGTGCACAATTTACCATGTGCTACCATCGTCCCCTGCTGTCTGTTCTTGCTGTGCCAGTGGGTCTGCAGCGGCCAGGTCAGAGAGCCCCCACATTAGACCACATACTGCAGGATGGGGGAAGAAATGGCTTTCTCATAAAGGGTTATTTCATAAGAAATGCTCAGGGCTGGGGTTATAGCTTAGGGGCCGAGCACTTGCCGAGCATGCTTGAGGCCCTGGGTTCCATTCCCATTCTTTTTTTGAAAAAGAAAAGTACGGGTGGTAGCACAGTACCTTTGATCCCAGGCAGAGGCAGGCAGATCTCTGTGAGGCCATCCAGGGCTCCATAGTGAGATCCTGCCTCAAAAAACAAACAAACAAACAAAAAGGGACCCTTACTGTTACATTATAAGAATAAATACAATAAAACCTATTAAAATGAAATAATGCAGAATGGTGATGTGAAGGGCTAGAGAATTGGTTAACTGACTAATAGGCAGAGTGTGTCAGGGAACGAGAAAAGTTCTAGAAATGGTTGCATGGCAAAACGAATGGGCTGGGGAGGCGGCGCATACCTGTAAACCCAGCATTCCAGAGACTGGAGCAGACCTGCCACAAGTGCCAGGCCGGCCTGGGCTACATAGTGAGTTCCAGGCCAGGCTGGGCTACATAGTGAGTTCCAGGCCATACTGGGCCACAGAGTAAAACCCTGACTCAAAAAGAAAAAGTGCAGTGAAGAGACAATCAGCAAGCTAAGAATGCTTACTGCTGTAGCAAACGATCTGGATTCAGGTCCCAGCACCCACACTTGGTTCACAACTGCCTGTCACTCCAGTTCAAGGAGATCCTATGCCTGTTCTGTTCTGAGCACCTGCATGCGCATGGTATGCATAAACTCATGCAAACACACATAAGTAGTTTTTTTGTTTGTTTGTTTAAGTGAATGAACTTAATGTCACAGAACCATACACTTAAAAATGGTTGAAGTGGGCCAGGCGTGATGGCACACACCTTTAATCCCAGACAGAGGCAGGTGGGTCTATGTGAGATGGAGGCCAGCCTCATCTACATAGCAAGTTTCTATCTCAAAAAACAAAAACAAAACAAAAAGGTTAAAGTGGTAAACTTTATGTTACATATATTTGAACCGAATAAAAAAGTTAAATGATGATAGCAAAGACTCTGTTAACATTAAAAATGTGTTTACGATAAATTATTTTAAAAGGGAGGGGGTGCTGAAGAGATGGCTCAGTAGTTAAAAGCAATAGCTGCTCTTGCAGAGGGCCAGGGTTCAATTCCCAGCACCCACATGGCAGCTCACAACCGTCCAACTCTAGTTCCAGAGGAATCAAACACCATCTTCCAACCTCTATGGGCATTGCAATAACATGGGTGTACATGCAGGCAATATACTCATATGCATAAAATAAATAAAAAATTTTGTTTTAAGTGCTTACCTGACAAAGAGAGTCAAAGGCCCTGTGACCCTGTGCAGTTTCTAAAACTGGAGTCGGGTATGTATACTGGCTCATGAAATCTAAAGATCTGGAAACCACAGATCAGTTCTACAGATTTCCAGGATGGAGTTTCATTTACAGCCTACCTGTCCAGAAGCCAAATTCATACTCCACCCTCCACAGCTTTTGTATATACAGCATGAAAGATGATCATGTACTACTACTCTGTTTTCAGAACTCACAAGAGCATGGTGCTGGGGGTTTTCCGCCTGAGATGGACTAGCTCTTAGTAAAGCAGGTGATAAAATTAAAGAGCTAAAAAGCCCAGAGTCTACCAGCCTTTTCTGCCTACAGGATCCAGAACCATGAGACTCTTGGGGCAGATTCTTTCCCTCAGCAAAGCCAACACTCCTGATGTCCTCAGGAAAGAAAAGGTTAAAATCAACATAGTCCCAAACTCAGCTGAAGTTGTATGTGGTTGTTACTGGCTGAGACAAAATCTGGTGGGTGCACTCAGCAGCCTGACCCTACTAACACTGTGATTCTTGGCAAGTCATTTCCCTTTCTGACTTCAGTCTCTCCTTGTGAAATAAGAAGCTAACTAAGGCTGACCAAGATCCCTTCCAGCTCTAACCAATGTCCCAAGTTTCAACTGGGCCTTAGATCAAGAAGCATGCCCAAGCAAGAGAGCTCCCTCTGAGGTGAAGCAGGGCAGAGAGCAGCCTGAGGCAGCTGTCCTTAAAGAAAAGGGACCCTGTCCTGGTCACAGAGGTCTGGCTACTGGCACTTGGAATAGATGCTCTTATCTGAACCAGTTCTCCTTGGTCCGTGGGACTGCCTCCTGAGGCAGAAAACCCAGGTATTCAAGGATTCCCAGCACTGTCCTTTTTTGGTATTTATGGGTACATGAGAAGGTTAGACAAACACATTGGGAATTTGAAGGTGATGAAGAGTTAACGTGTTAAGACCAATGCCACTTGAGGCTGGGCATGGTGGAACACTGTAACCCTAGCACTCAGTACTCAGGAGGCTGAAGCAGGGGAGTGCTAAGCTCGTGGCCAGCCTGGGGTATATATATAGCAAGACCCTGTCTCAAAAAAAGAAGGAAGAAATCCTTCAGGCACTAATATAACTTTTGGAGGCCAAAGGAACCTGACTCTTTAAGGTTCAAAAATCTAATTTCTTATATTATTATTATTTTATGTGTATGCATGTATTCCCTGCATGTGTGTGAGTGCACTCGTGTTGTGCAATGCCTGTGGAGGACAGAAAATCGTGTTGGATCCCCCGGAACTGGAGTTACAGGCAGTTGTTAGCCACCATGTGGGTGCTGGAAACCAAACCCAGGTCCTCTGCAAGAGCAGTCAGTGCTCTTAACCACTGAGCCATCTCTCCGGCCCCCAAAAGCTAATTTCTAAACTATAAAGAAAGCTTAGCAGGACATGGACATGCCTTTAAGCCCAGAGGCAGAGGCAGGTGGATCTCTGTGAGTTCAAGGTCAGTCTGGCCTACAGTGCTGGACAGCTTTGGTGTCAACCTGACATACCTGGGTTGAGGGAGCCTCAGTTGGGACACTGCCTCCATTGAACTGGCCTGTGGCCATGTCTATGGGGCATCTTCTTGATGAGTGATGTGGGAGGGCCCAGCCCACTGTGGGTGGTGCCACCCCTGGGCAGGTGGGCCTGTGTTGCATAAGAAAGCAGGCTGAGCAGGGGGGCCGGGGAGCAAGTCAGTAAGCGGCCTCCTCCATGGCCTGTGCTCCAGTTCCTGCCTCCAGGTTCCTGCCCTGAGTTCCCACCTTGGGCTCCCTGATGAACTGTGACCTGGGAGATGTAAGACAAATAAACCCTTTCCTCCCCAAGTTGGTAGTGGTCAGAATATTTTGCTACAGCAATGGAGAAACAAACTAGGACACTTACATAGCAAGTTCCAGGCCAGTTGAAGCAGCACAGTAAGACCCCATTTCAAAAAAAACCCTCTTAATTCCAAAAGCCATCCCTGACGTTTTACAATATAGACACAGGTTATTAAATATGGAAAGGCGGGACATCTCAGGAGGACCTGTGTTAGGGCACAGAGGAGCTCCGATATATGATCATGATTGATTATTTCTCACTGTGTCCCTTACCCTCTACTGAAGTTTTCATTCCTAGATTCCTTGCCATCTACGCCCCACCCACTTTTTTTTTTTTTGAGCCAGGGCTTCAACTATGATGTAACCCAGGCTGGCTTCAAATTCCAACCTCCTGAATACTGGAATTACAGATACACGCCACCATGCCTGACCAGTTTTTCACCCTTTTTTTTATTTTTATGTGTATGTGTGTATTGCCTGCATGTAGGTAAGTGCACCTGTTTTGTGCAATGCCCAAGGAGGACAGAAGAGGCTGTCGGATCCCCTGGGACTGGAGTTACTGATAGTTGTTAGCTGCCATGTGGGTGCTGGGATACAAACCCGGGTCTTCTGCAAGAACAGCCAGCATTCTTAACTGCTGAGTCATCTCTCCAGCCACCAGGTTTTCATTCTTAAAACTAGAAATTTCAGTATCTTTAAAAAAAAATAAAAATGGATTGTTACTTCCCAGTAAGTATTAAAATGCCTGTGTGTAATACATACAACTCCAACTTACAGTGATTCAACTTAAGATCTTTCAACTAGGGGCTTGAGAGATGATGGCTCAGCAGTTAAAGTATGTCCTACTCTTGCAGAGAACCTGAGTTCAGTTCCCTGGACCCACAGAGAGTTGTTCATAACCACTTACAACTCCAGCTCTGGGCACACAATATTCTTTTCTGGTGTCCAAGGACACCTACATACATGTGCACACAGACAGACACATATACATGGTACACTGTATTGCCAGTATTTTGTGGATTTAGATACTTAATAAACTACATGATATATTTTAACCCTTTTTCATAAAGCAGATTTGGGGAAAGGATGCTAGAAATTGAATCCAGAGCCTCATACATGTTAGGCAAAGACTTTGTTATTAAGTTGCATTGTCAGTCATTAAAATTTTCATTTTGAGACAAAGTTGCCCCCGCCTGCGGGGACCCTGTACAGGTAAGACTCGAGGGGGACCACTCCCTGAAAGGAAAAATGGGCGAGAAAGAGTAGACGGAGCCCAAGCAAGTCCACTTGTCAAGGGTCGCTTTATTGTATTGCAAGCTTTCCTTATATACAGTTTGTATTTAGAAGGGGTTGAAGAAGTTGGTCAAAGGTTACAGCAAGAATTATGTGTGACCACAAAATACAAAAAATGGGCTTAGTATTAGACGATTTTGCTAACCTTGAGGTTAAGGTAAGTATGATAAACACATTAAGGTAAGCTAAGCTAAGCTATGATTTTGAGTAGACTAGATGTACTAAAGCATTTTTTTAAAAAAAATTTAATTGAAATAATTTTATTATATTTATTTTATGTGTATGCATGTATTGCCTGCATGTAGGTAAGCGCACCCATGTCGTGCAATGCCCTTGGAGGTCAGAAGAGGCTGTTGGATACCCTGGGACTGGAGTTTCAGACAGTTGTTAGCTGCCTTGTGGGTGCTGAGATTCAAACCCGGGTCTTCTGCAAGAACAGTCAGTGTTCTTAACTGCTGAGCCATCTCTCCAGCTCCCGTACTAAAGCATTTTTGAAATTTTATTTATTATGATTATGCGTATTGGCATGTGGCGTGGCCTGCATGTGGAAGCCAAAAGACAACTTTGTGGAGTTGGTTCTCTCCTTCCGTCTTTCAATGGGTTCTGAACTCGGGCGACCTAGGCTTTCACGGCAAGCACTTTACCCACTGAGCCAACTTGTCAGCCTTGACTATACTACACTTTTAGTCATTATTTTAGAATGCAACCCTTGTTACATTAAAAAGCTCACCCTTGGGCTGATGAGATGGCTCAGGCTTGCTGCCACTCCTAATGACTTCAGGTTGATCCTGGGATCCATATAGTAGAAGGAGAAAACCAACTCCTGCCAGTTTCCTTTGACCATCACACATGAGCCATGGCACTCAAGCACACACACACACACACACACACACACACACGCGCGCACACACACACGCACACACGCACACACACACAAAATAAATAAATGTAATAAACATTTTTTTTTAACTTTCACCATAAAATGGTATTGCACACTTATACTTTCAGTACTGGGGAAGTAATTGGAGGTAGAAAGATTGGGAGTTCAAGGCCAGCCTGGCTTACATGAGATCCCATCTCAAAAAAACAATTACAGGGACTGGAGAGACGACTCAGAAGTTAAGAGCACTGGCTGTTCTTGGAGAGAACCTCAGTTGGATTCCCGGCACCCACATGGCAGCTGACAATCGTGTATAACTCCAGCTCCAGGGGATCTGACACCCTCTTCTCACCTAAGAGAGCACTGCGTGACACAGGTGCACTTACACACATGCAGGCAATACACTCATACAAAGAAAATTTAAAAATGTATTTTTTTTTTTTGGTCTTTTTGAGACAGGGTCTATAGCCCCAGCTGGCCTGAAACTCACTATGTAGTCCAGGCTGTTCTTGAACTCACAGAAATCTGCCTGTCTCTGTCTCCCAAGGGCTGGGATTAAAGGCGTGTGCCACCACATCTGGCACAAAATATATTTTTAAACAAAACAAAAAAGGCGCACGCCTTTGATCCCAGCATTTGGGAGACAGAGGCAGGTGGAGCTCTGTGAGTTCAAGTCCAGCCTGGTCTACATAGTGAGTTCCAGGACAGCTAGGGCTACAGGGAGACCCTGTCTCAAAAAGACCATAAAAAAAAAAGTTCACTGTAAAACAGCATTCCATGGCACACCAGAAACAACCTCATAGCCTCCGTCTTGTTGGTTATATCCTTTTCTTTCATACTAGATTTAATCTCATGTTGACTTACTGTGGCCCTAAAATCAACAGGTATACCATACACTATTCATATAGCCTAGGCATGGGGTGGGCTACACTACCTAAGTCTTCATGAGAATACTGTTGTCTTTGCACAGTGATGAAATCTCAGAACACCATTAAGTGAACAAGTGGCTGTACATGTGGTATATATAAATATTATCATATACACACTAACAGGTGTGCTAGCCATAGCCTACCGATGATAAGCAATTTACCCTTTCAGTTTGAAGGGGTCATCTTATGCTGTTTGAGGTGTCCTCATGTAACCATTGTCTTTATTGGATGTGAGCTCTGGATAGCACTTCCTAAATGAGTCATTTATTGTATTTGCAAGTCTATTAGAGTTAATGCTGGCTAAGACCAAGCCTGAGCCTTGGTAAGAGCTGAGGTGGAAGGGGCTCATTCACGCACTCATGGGGGATTCTAAGACTTTGTACTTTTCGTGCCAAAACACTGCACAGTCCAAGTGATGGAAGTAGAAGCTATTTGCCAATTTTCAGGGCGTGGTACTTTGTCCCCAGGGCACGACAGACAGTATGCCACAAACTAATATGTACCTTTATTTTAATTAATTTGTTGGCTGGTTGTTTGGTTTTAAAATTTTTTATTACATTTTTACTTATTTATGGGGGTGTCACCAGTGTGCCATGGCACACATGTGGAGGTTAGAGGACAACTGTGGGAGTCAGTCCTTTCCTTCTACCACGTGGATTTGGGGATTGACTTCAAGTCATCAGGCTTGACAGCGAGCACCTCTACCCAGTGAGCCATCACAAGTCCTCGACTGGTTTTTGAAACAGGGTCTCGCTATGCTGCCTGGCTGGCCTGAAACTTTACTATGTAGCCAGTGCTGGCTGGCATTGAACTTGTGACCCTTCTCCTTCCCAAATGCCAAGATTACACATATGAACAAAATTCAGTATCCTTTCCCTCCCCTCACTCCCCCTGAAAAAACAAAACAAAACAAAAACCTGTTTGTTACTTAAAAACACAATACACCAGTAACTTCAAAATAAACTGTTATGTCATTTCTATCTATCAGACCTGGATGGACCACAGTCATGTAAAACATGCTGGGCAGTGTGTGTGGCAAGACACACCACTGTATTTCAGGCCAGGCATGACTTATGAAACAGTCCTCTGTGCGCTATCTGACCTTTAGAGACCTTGGAAGCTAGACCTTTTCCTAGTGGGAAGTTTCCGGTCAGAGCGGAAAAGACTCTAGGCTAGGGAACCGCTTTGCCAAGGCAGCTCACAGGCCTATGACTAGTCTCATAACTTTAAAGAAGTGAACAGACTGCAGCCCTGAACTAGTTGGGCACATCTGAAATCCCAGTACTTGGGAGGCTAAGGCAAAAGGATTAAGGGTTCAAGGTCAGTCTGAAAAACCCCAGAATGTCACAAGAAAATCAGCACAAAGCACCTCATAGGAAGGTGAGGGGCAGAGTCCGGAGAGAAAGAGAACTAAGCAACGTTGTTCACGTGCCCTGCCTGAACTTGAGTTTGACATAGGGATACAGCACAACAGCACTGAGCAGAAACAGCAAAACTAGGGTGAGACCTGAGTTTGAAACCTAGTTTGAGTTAAATGAGAAGACCCAACGAGGAAGACACCCAACATAGACCTCAGGCAGTGGATCTCTGTGAGTTGGAGGCCAGCCTGGTCTACATAGCGAGATCTAGACCAGCCAGGGCTATACAAAAATCCTGTCTCAAACAAATAAAAAGCCAAAAAACACATCTCTCCCCAAAAGAAAAATGTTTGTCACAGTACAAACTACTAAACATAGCCTCAATTATTTCCCAGCAGTACAGAGTGGATAAAAAAAATCTGTTTCCCACACAATGCAATACTATGTAGTTACTACAAAAAAGAAAAAAATCTGAATGGGAATACAGACTTCAGCTACATGGAAGTAAATACAAATTGAGGTTGCAAACCAACATATACGGTATAAATTCCGTCTCTCAAATAGAAATGCATGAAGAAAATCTAAAAGAACAGAATCACAGTCAACGATGATTGTTTTTGGATGATGGTAATGTAAGAAATTTTCTTTCCCTCTAAAGATCTTTATTTTCTGTATTTCCTATGATAAACTCAGATCATATCTCAAAACAATATTTTTAGGTTTTCTGAGATTTTTTTGGTTTGGGTTTATTTTTCTCCTCATTTTTTATTAGTTCTTCCAGAATTTCATATGTATTTTGATGATATGCACCCCCTCAGCCAACTCCTCCCAGGTCCACACCCTTCCTTCCCATCCACCCAACTTCTTCTTTCTAAAAAATTTTTAAGTACATCTAGTCCAATTTGTGCTGCCCATATACTCTTGGGTGTGTGGCCACTGGACTTACCAAGGGTCACACCCTTAAAGAAATCTGGCTCTCCCTCTCCCAGCAGCTATCAATTGCCAGTACCTTCTCAGTTAGGAGTGGGACATCATGCCCACTGCCCCTCGTGTTGGGATTTTGTCTGGCTTGATAATACACAGGCCACATGTTGTCACAAGTGCCCTGTTGTAGCTATCACCTCTGGCTCTTACAGTCTTTCCACCCCCTCTGCTAAGGCATCTCATTTACAGCTGGGCACTCCACAGACTTATTCTCTGCATCTTGACCAGCTGTGAAGACGTAGCCTACAGAAAAGGAAAAAATCTTTACCAGTACACATTATACACAAAAAACTAAAAAAGTAAGCATCAAGAAAACAGATAGCTGAATTTTAAAAATGCGACAAGGAACTAAAGAGAATTCTCAAAAAACAAGATACAAATGACTGATATATATAAATAAATATATGCATATGTATATACACTTTTTTTATTTGTATTTTTGAGACAGGGTCTCCTTGTAGCTCTAGCTGGCCTGGAACTCACTATGTAGACCAGGCTAGCCTTGAACTCACAGATCCGCCTGCCTCTGCTGGGATTAAAGGCATGCACCACCACGTCCAGGTGAGAATTTAAAAAAAATATTTTATTATTTTAATTTTATTTATATGTGTGTATTGCCTGCATGTAGGTAAGTGTACCCGTGTAGTGCAATGCCGCGGAGGTCAGAAGAGGGCTTTGTATTCCCCTGGAACTGGAGTTAAGGACGGTTCGTAGCCGCCATGTGGGTGCTGGGACTCGAACCCAGGTGTGCTGGGATTCGAACCTGGGTTTTCTGCAAGAACAGCCAGTGTTCTTAACCGCTGAGCCATCTCTCCGGCCCCAAGAAATAATTTTTTAAATGTTCAACAGATTCCCTTATCTACCGATCCACCATCCTAGCTAACAGGCCTGTTTGGGTTACACAGCTCCTTGTACCCCCACACCTGTGAGTTCCCCACCTCCAGTACTCCCTGCCCTCAGTCCCAGTTTCCAGTCCTGCTCAGGTCATGCAGCTTTCTGTACCCCCCACCCAGACCTGTGAGGTCCCCATTCCCAACTCCAGCATTCTTTATCTGCTGTCTAAGCTCCTTATTTTGATTTTTAGACAGCTTGACCTGGAGCTTGCTATGTAGACCAGATGACTATAAACTCTATCTGCCTGTCTCTGACTCCTAGGTGTTGGGATTAAAGGCATGTGTCACCACCTGGGTCAAAACAATGTGTTAAAAGGGTGATGGTGACACACCCCATTCCCAACTCCAGCATTCTTTATCTGCTGTCTAAGCTCCTTATTTTGATTTTTAGACAGCTTGACCTGGAGCTTGCTATGTAGACCAGATGACTATAAACTCTATCTGCCTGTCTCTGACTCCTAGGTGTTGGGATTAAAGGCATGTGTCACCACCTGGGTCAAAACAATGTGTTAAAAGGGTGATGGTGACACACATTTGCAATCCCAACACTAGAGAGGTGAATTTTAGGCCCCATCTGGGCTACATAGAGAGTTCAAGGCCAGCCTTGGTTACAAAAAAACAAAAAACAAGCAGTAAAGGCATTTTTTCCAACCATACAGAACTTGGCTCTGGTGGAGTAAATAGGACCATTTGCTTAGTATACATGAAGCCCTGGGCACTGGGTGGACACTGGGAATTGGGGTGTGGGGAGTAACTAAAGTAAAACACCTCCAAATACTGTAAGGCAGAGTAAAGTAAGGGCCAGATTAGAAGTTTAAAAGGAGGGGTGGGTCTAGAGACATGATTCAGTGGTTAAAAGCACTTGCTGCCCTTGCAAAGAGCTCAGGTTTGACTCCCAGCACTCACACAGCAGCTCATAACCATCTGTAACTCCAGTTCCAGGGGATCTAATGCCCTCTTCTGGCCTCTGCAGGCACCAGGCACCCACATGATATACATACACACCTGAAGGCAAACAGTCATACACATAAAATAAAAATAAAATAATAAGGAGAAGATAATATGAAGATAAGAGAAAATCTCCAGGGTGTGGCCCTAAACAAAGACTTAATCTAAGCCCAAACTAAATCTGAAGCTAAGAATCA
>NW_008350467.1:339268-344370 GCF_000622305.1 Nannospalax galili
AGGGACCTTGATGACCAATGGTTATGTACAAAGTATGTGCTACATTCAAAAAAATAATAAATAAAAAAAAACCAAAAAAAAGGAAAAAAAAAGAAAAAAAATGATTGGGATGGACAGATGGATGATAGAAGGAAGGGAATCAGGAAGGGATGGACCAGTAATTGGCCAGTCTAGCTGTCAACATGGAGAACAATGAGGAAAAAGTTAAGATCTGGATGATTCCATTTTCCTTGTTAATTAATCACTTGAAACTTCAGAATCCATATTTCCTACCTTCTTCCCCTACCCAGGCTCATAAGCACCAAGTTCACATTTTGTTGAATTCCCTGGCCCTTACACCCTCTTTGGGCTCCATGTGCCTACATACCTAGAGCTTGGGAAAGAGCTGCATTCAGGCCAACCAGAGGGCCACTGCCCCTGAATCTCCTCCTGTACACAAGCCATCCCAGGAGGCTCAGCAGTGCAGCAAGTCAGGAGATAAGGAGTGTGCACTAAGTTTCAAGTTCTGTTGACATATCTTCCTCAGGGTCTAGATCTAAGTAGACAGAACCCTTGGCCCGGCATTCCTCAGTATGCAGGGCATGATTCCTGAATGAAGGCAACAGGGGCCATTTGGCAGCACGAAAGTAGACATTGGTGTTAGCCAAAAACAAGATGGGGGAGCACAGGTGTTCAAGCCTGGTGCTGTACTGGCAGCACACTTGTAGCAATGAAGAGGGGTCCATGCAACTGTCTCTCTATTAGTCACTGTCACAGAAGATCAGAGCAAACTCAAGGTCAGGACTGCCCAGACTGCAAAAGGCTTCTCCTAAAATTTGCCCCAGGGCCCTAGGAACCCAGACAAGGCAGTTAAATTACCTGAGCTGGAGAGATGGCTCAGCAGTTAAGAACACTGGCTGCTCTTGCAAGAGGACCTGGGTTTGATTCCCAGCACATGGTGCCTAACAACCATCTATAACTTCAGTTCCAGGGGATTCAACGTGACCCCTGTGGGCATTGCATGACATGGGTGCACTTACACACATGCAGGCAATACACTCATAAAAAAGAAATACTGGCGGCTGGTGAGATGGCTCAGTGGCTAAGAGCATTGTCTGCTCTTGCAGAGGACCCGGGTTCGATTCCCAGCATCCACATGGCAGCTATGAACCGTCCTCAACTCCAGTTCCAGGGGAATCCAAAGCCCTCCTCTGACCTCTGCGGCATTGCACGACACGGGTGCACTCACATACATGTAGGCAATATACTCATACACATAAAAAAATAAAAATAAATTTAAAAGAAGAATGACTTGGCATGCAGAAGAGGGATAAAGTAGGACAACAGACAAAAGACAGAGTTTGAGATGAGTCTAAAATCACCATCTCCCCAGAATGAGCAGAAAACCCAGGCAGTTGAGCTCAAGAGTCTAAGAAAGAGAACAGCTGGGTCTTTCCTGGTCAGGAGGAAGACAGTTTGTCTCATTTCCAGCCTTCAGGGAAGGAAGAGGAAAGCAAAGGTGGTGTGTGTGTGTGTGTGTGTGTCAGGGGGAGGGGGAAGGTGGGGGGGGGTGAATTCCTAATAGCCTCCAAGGAATGAGGCCTTATAAAAACAGGGCACAGCTGCTGGCCTGGCTCTCTGACCTGGACCTCACCTCCTAGATAATGATTCGCCAGAACTCACTTCTCCAAGGCCATCTACTACACCCTCTGCTCCTGGTTGACCAAGCGACAGCCTGCCTAGGCCCTGCTGACACACTTTGTGCAGCAGAGGCAGACTCTGACAGAATCTGGACCCTTCCAGTTCTGCCCTCCCCCCAGGTAGGCCCAGACACCAGGTGATAGAATACTGGCCTGACTCTTTGTGTGGGCTCCCTCCCTGCCCCCCACCAACAGCAACCCCTCTGGACAACCATTTGTTCTTTCTTCCTGGAGAAATTCCTCCTCCCTGACTTCGGGGAGTGGTTGGCAAAGCCAGAGTGGAAAATCAGTGAAGCTAATGGTGTAGCAATGCAGAAGCCTGAGCCAAGAACACAGCCTTGAGAGGCTCTGCTGCCCTGGCCTCGCTGCACAGGACACGTGAGTGCAGGCTGTGTGCTGCCCTTAGCCTCCCTTCACTACTAGCAGGCACCTTTCAGAGGCACTGGAGCCACTTCCAGGAGAGACAATTAGGTTCCTTAGGTAAACCTGGCAGCTTAGAACATCTGAGATTTCACAGCCCTAGATGGGGCAGGGGTGGGGGGTGGGGTCATTCACCATCACCTTTTACTCCACATAATTTCACCCTCTTACCATCCAGTTTGAATTAGAAACAAGCAGAGTCTTTTCACAAGACATTTTCCCAGGTGGGGAAGGGCAGGATATATTCCCCATGCATCCTAGGCCAGTTAAGGAACACTGTTCCCCAGGCCACACCAATAGGCTGCAAGCAGCAGGGCCAACCGTAAGCATGTCTGCTAGAGGGTCACTCTCTGATACCTAGCTAAATTCCCAGGCAGCTAAGCTGAAATGTATACCTTCTTGGACCAAAGGCTGCTTCGAGACCCCCAGCAGGGAGGAGGGCCACCACAGCCCTATAACTTCAGGCCAGGGCCTGTTCTGGCAGCACCCTCGGCCTCTCCCATAGGTACATGTTTCTGCAGAACAGGACAAAGCCCTGCTTTGTGGTACACATGGCATACAGGGGGCCTGTAGCCAGCAACAGAAATGTGTAGCTTTTCCATTAAATGTAACCTCTGTTCTTTCTCTTCAACCAGCCACCAGACTGCTTCAAATCTGGGTGGGGAGGAGGAGTTGTAAAACCTCAGCCCATTAAGTCGCTTATGAGTTGCAGGTTTCTGTGGACGGAGGAAAGTATTTCAAGACTGGAAGTTTCACACTGCCCTGTGCCATGGGATCTGTGCTGATTAGAGAAAAGGGAAGGGCCACCATTCCCAGCTGCCACAAGTGGCCTTGCAAACAGTTTTGGATGCACGCACTCATTTCCCACCTCAAGTACTATTCTCAGAGAAAAGTACATGGACATAGCCCTCCTCAAGCTCAAAATTGTGTAAGCTGGCTCTTGTCTTTTGAAAGGGGTATTCCTCTGGACCTGTGTCTGAAACAAGCTTAGACTCAGTAATATGGCAAACTGGAAAAGGGAGGGGAGACTGGTTTTCCTGGAACCCTTATTAAATCAACTTTGCAAGGACAGCCAGAAACTGCAGGCCTCCTAGGTCCCTCAGGGGCGTTTACAGAGACTGCTGGGATTGCACTCAGTAGGGGGGAGGGGCTGCCACCCCACCTCCTGCTCTCAGCAAAGCCTTTCCAAAGCTCTTAGTGCAAGCAGGCTTTGGGATGGTTTGTTTCCAACTTTTGGATAAATCCCTTCACATAGACTGTAATGGTTTTTGAAGACAATAGCAGCATTATTTAACAATCAGCAGGGCCAAGACTACAATATACTTCCCATCTTCTAGCTTCCTCAAGCGTTTACAAAGCATGAAGACAGACTTTTACAATGGTTCTCTGAAGATGTTAAAGAACCCATGAGGGATCCATTACATGCAAAGGCCACACTGAAGCAAGGACTTACTACAAACTTGTTCCAAGTCCAGTGGCTCCTCGCTGCTGTGTCCTAAGGCATTCCTAGTTGACCTGTGAAACAAACCACGCGGGTGCATGTCCTCTGCAGTCCCAGGGAAAAGGACCAATAGCAACTACCTACTGCTCATGGACTGTGTAGGCATCATTTAAGAGCTTGACAAAGACTCTCATTTGATCTTTACCAAGACCTTAGGAACACAGATTCATCATCAACAGATTTTATACAGAGGCACAGGGAGAAACTTTCCCAAGAGTCAAGAGTCAGGAAGAGGCAGTCAAAATCAAAACAGCAGTTAAGAGGGAGCTTCTGCCCACACAAAGACTTACACATGAGCCACCAAAATTGTTAGTGACTTGGTTTGAAGGTCCCCCAAAGGTTCATGTGTCGGAAGTACAGTTCCAATGTGGCGTGGCTGAAGGTGTTCAATGCTTTAGTGATGGGCACTGGCTACACCGCCCTCCGAAGGGATTAATGTAGTTCTCATGAGAACTTAACTCCAGTTAAGTCTCATGAGTCACTAAACAAAGAGCAATGGCGGCCCCTCTCTAGTCTCCGTCTTTCTATGCGATTTCTCTCGCACACTGCTCTTGTGATGTCATCCTCCATGTTTTCATGTAGCCTTCATCAAAAGCTAAACAGAGCCAGGAGTGGTGGTGCATGCCTTTAATCCCAGCACTCGGGAGGCAGAGGCAGGCGGATCTCTGTGAGTTCAAGGCCAGCCTGTCCTATTGAGTTCCAGGACAGCTGGGACTACAGGGAGACCCTGTCTCAAAAAAACCAAAAAAAAAAAAAAAAAAAAAGCTAAACAGATGTGGCTGCCTGATCTTGCACCCTCCAAAACCATGACATAATAAACTACTTTGTATTATAAGAAACCGTTTCAGGTATTTTGTAATAAGAAACTGAATAATTCAATGACCCACAAGGCCATCTACAGGCAAACAGATTCACACTCAACATAAAATTCCATTACATGAAATCCTGTAACAGGCAAAACCAATGTATGGTGCCTGCCCAGGGACTGACTGCAAAAGAGCACGGAGGAGAGGAAGTTTCTGGAGTGACTGAGGTGGTAGTTATGGGGGTGTGTGGCCATTTATGAAAACACACTGAAGTACATGCCTAAAACTGCCGCATTTTATACTTGTAAATTAAGCCTCAACTGATGTCTTTCAATGGCAGTATAACTTCAGCCTTTACTACTGTGTAGCCTGATAGCCCTCACCCATCTCTCCTACACCATCCCTCCTGTTCCCAAGTTATTGTTTGGTCCTCATCAAGACCTTCTGCCCCTGGCTCCCACCTCCATCACTGCCTCTGTTTCCTTTCTCTTGGTGGATCCCTACTCAGCAGCCCCAGTGATCCTTCCTCTTCCTCTACCTACCACTTGAAATTCCTTATGCTAGGATCCTCCAAGAAACTCCTTCCTGCCTACAAGTGCCTGAGACATCATCTGAATTGCACGCTTTCTCCAGTTCTTCCTTCTTGGACTGCAAAGAGTTTATTAGAGGAAGAAAAAGGGGTTGGGGGGGAGGAGG
>NW_008350467.1:344517-351865 GCF_000622305.1 Nannospalax galili
TACTTAAATCCAGAGATTCTTGTTCCAGAATGCCATTAATGACTGTCATTCCCTGACATTCAACACAACATTCTGACTTGTCTTTCTGCCAACAGGGGAGAAGCAATTAATAGCAACTAACAC
Organism: Nannospalax galili; assembly: GCF_000622305.1. Taxonomy (NCBI): domain Eukaryota; kingdom Metazoa; phylum Chordata; class Mammalia; order Rodentia; family Spalacidae; genus Nannospalax; species Nannospalax galili. The sequence continues at coordinate 344,641 of NW_008350467.1, forward strand.
TTTACATGGAAGTACGTTATCTGTATTGACATTTAATCCTTTATTATTGTTCCCATATTGCAGATCTGTCACGTAACACAGAGATCAAGTGGAGAGCAGGATGAAAACGCAGATCCACCTGACACTTTCCTTCTACCATCCAAACTAATATTCTAAAAACTGGATCATGTCAATAAACTTTTCAATTTCTCAGCAAGAACCCACTTAAATATACTAAGTTCCTGAGCATGATCTCAGCCTTCCATATGCTAAATAAATTTAATTTTCCAGGTAGTACTTCCTACAACTATTTCACTCTCCATATATCTTAAACCTCCTGACTCTCCACTTTGAGTGCCCTTTATTAACCCCTTCGGAGACCTACACCTTACTGTCTGTACCTTAATACCGTACATGACAGTGAATGCCTGTAATCCCAGCACTCTGCAGGCTGTGGCAGGAGGACTATGAGTCCAGCCTGGACTATACAGTGAGAGCCTATCTCAAAACAAAAGGATAAAGAACCCTACTTTCTAGACACATCTCAGCTCTGTGCGTAGCATTCCCATAGCCCTTGTTATAACCACGCTGTGCAGTTGGAGCCTATGCTGCTTCAGACTGACTCATCTCTATCCTCGTCTCCCCCTGTCTGATGGTAGCATCCTTGTGGGTACAGATGGCCTCTCCCACTTCAGATCTCCAGTATGGTCTAGCTCATGTTTGCCTTTAGCTCTGAATGCAACGTGAACATGTCCATTTCAGCCACTGTACCTTCTAGAACATTTCGCAGAACCTTCCCTGATCCTCCCTCACCACCATCTATACACACAGACTCATTCATTGCTCATCTAAGCCTGCCATCTTAGAATGGTAACCCTGCAAATACAGCTGCCACGTTACGTGCATCCCAAGTCTTTCACCCACTACCTGCCAGCCTTATCTGTGACCAGCCACTGAGTCCCAAGCCACACTGCCTTTTGACAGTCAAAAGTACTACTAATTTTTATCCTGCCAGTCCCTCAGAAGTCATTAAGTATTCCAATAGTGGCAATAACCTCTAAGAATTTATGACTATAGGCCTGGAGGCCTCATAATGCTCCCATACCCCCATACCCCATCATTCCTCCTGATTCCTGATTCTCGTCTTTTCCAAAACTGCTCAGCCGGCCCCCAAACAAAACCTGCTTTTTTTTTTTTTTTTTGGTCTTTTTGAGACAGGGTCGCCTTGTAGCCCCAGCTGGACTAGAACTCACTATGTAGACCAGGCTGGCCTCTGCCTCAAGTGCCGAAACTACGGGCATCTGCCACCATGCCCAGATGCATTATCAAGCTATTGTATCCTAGAATGTCTTCATTAGTGCCAAATTTGTGTCACGCCTTCCCACTGAAACATACAGCCCCATTTTACACATCACCTAAGACCTAATCACATTCCTTCCCCAGAGTAAAGCATAAATCAACCAAGTACCTCACCTCTAGCAAGTGGATATCCCTAGTCTCCATGCCCCCACCTCTGATAAAGCTGGTTAAGTATATGTAAATCCAGCCTAAACCAGCCCAAGTGTCTTGGACATTTCTCCTGCAGGGAAAGAGCCCTTTGCTGTACCAGGAAGGGAGCCTTCCCAGTTCACCACACCACCTCCATGCCAGCGGCTCACACCACCTCCATGCCAGCGGCTCACGCCACCTCCACGCCAGCGGCTCACGCCACCGCCACGCCAGCGGCTCACGCCACCTCCATGCCAGCGGCTCACACACCACCTCCATGCCAGCGGCTCACACACCACCTCCATGCCAGAGGCTCACACCACTTCCATGCCAGCGGGTCACACACCACCTCCATGCCAGCGGCTCACACCACCTCCATGCCAGCGGCTCACACTGTTTCCTACCACCTCCACGCCAGCGGCTCACGCCACCTCCATGCCAGCGGCTCACACACCACCTCCATGCCAGCGGCTCACACACCACCTCCATGCCAGCAGCCCACTGTTTCCTCAGCTCAGGAGTCCAGCTGACTCTCAGCCTCTTGCCTTACCTTGTTCAGGCAAGGTTGGGGCTGGCCTGGCAGTGCAGAGTGTGGCTGTGACCAGCACAGCCCAGAAGAGGAGACACTTCCAGCTCCACATCCCAGTTCTGCAGTTAGAAGTTGGTAACAAGGCTCCACACCTCCATGGATACTCCACCTTGAGCTTGATCTGCCTTCTCAAGCTGACTCTGGAAAAAGGGGAAAAAAGCTAAGAGAGAGTTGTGGGAGAGAGGAAGAAAAAAGAAAGTGCAACTCTTCCCGTGGTCATCCTGGTCATCCTGCCCTGCCCCGAAGGGTGCCTGAAGCAGCTAAATGTTCCTTGAGGTGCAAAGAAGAGAATTGAGCCTATCTTAACACTGAATCAGAGGTTACATGTCTTTTTTTTTAATTATTATTATTTTTTTTTTTTTTTTTGGCCTTTTTGAAGCAGGGTCTCCCTGTGGCCCCAGCTGTCCTGAAACTATGTAGACCAGCTGGCCTTGAACTCACAGAGATCTGCTTGCCTCTGCCTCCTAGCTGGGACTACAGGCATGCACCACCACGCCCAGCTCTTAATTATTATTTTTATTTTATGTGTATGAGTGTATTGCCTGCATGTATGTGAGTACACCCGTGTCGTGCAAAGCCGTGGTCAGAAGAGGGCTTCAGATTCCCCTGGAATTGGAGTTAAGGACAGTTCGTAGCTAGGGTGCTAGGAATCAAACCTGGGTCCTCTGCAAGAGCAGTCAGTGCTCTTAACCGCTGAGCCATCTCTCCAGCCCGGAGATTACATGTCTTAATTAGGCTTTACTTCGTGGTAGGTATGGATCTGAAATATCCCACAAAGACTTAATGTGTTAAAAGCTTGCTCCCTTCCCTCCCACTGGAAATGGTGGTGCAAACCTTTAATCCCAGCACTCAGGAGGCAGAAGCAGACATATCTCTATGAGTTTGAGGCCAGCCTAGTCTACACAGTGAGACCTTGTCTCAATAAACAAAAACAAAGAAAAAGCTTTTCCCCTAACAGGACATTTTTGGGAGCTAGTGAGCCCCTTAAGAGGTGGATCCCAGGGGGGAGTTTTAGGTCAACTGGGGGCATGCCCTTGAAGATTATAGGAATCCTATCTGATACTCCTCTTCACTCATTCTGTCCCTGGCCATGAGGTGAATGGAATTTCTCTACTACATATTCCCATTATGACGTATGTGCAAAAGCAATCAACTATAGACTGAAGCCTCCAAATCTGTGAGTTAAATAAACCTTTCCTTTTTTTAAAAAATAAATTTTATTTATTATTTTTATTTTATGTGTACGCGTGTATTGCCTGCACATAGGTAAGTGCACCTATGTTGTGCAGTGCCCGTGGAGGTCAGAAGAAACTGTTGGATCCCCTGGAACTGGATTTATGGACAGTTGTTAGCTGCCATGTGGGTGCTAGGATTCGAACCTGGGTCTTCTGCAAGAACAACCCGTGTTCTTAACCGCTGAGCCATCTCTCTAGCCCCACCTTTCCTTTTTTGAATTTGATTATCCCAGATACTTGGTTATAGTAATGGGAAGCTGAAGTCCATCATTCAATTCTACAACTATGTTTTGAATACAGCCTAGGTGTCAGGCAGATCTCTTATATTTTCCTGCAAGAAAGTTAATGACTTTGTAAAAGTCCCAAATAGCCACATTGAGATCAAGAGCTTTACAAAGTGCTGTGCAAGTAATTGCAAGAGACTTATGGATTCCAGAGACTCCTCCTTCCTAAGACTTCACTGCATCTAGGACAAACCAACTCCTTTAGTGACAACTGAGAAGTAAAGAGTTAAGGACTAGGAAATGGGAGCCAAGTACATGACAACCAGCTCACAGCTTCAGGTCCTGAGGAATAATAATGAACCGGATAAACTTCCCTGAAGCCATGCAAGGAAGAAGCCGAAGTCACGATCCCCAGGATTGTTACTATTAATTATTATTTGTACTGGGGATGGAGCCCAAGGCCTCGCACAGGCTAAGCAACTGCTCTGCCACTAAGAACCATCCCCAGCTCTCCAGGGTTCCTTCCTTTCTGCCTCTAAAACTACAGAATCACAGGCACCTCCAGTTCTACCAGCCTCTCTTACAGAGAACGCATGGCCCATCACTGCTTACAGAGTGCCTCAGAGCAGGAAACTGTGAGGTGGGTTCAGTTATCCCTGAGGCCGGATGGTGACAGTTGATGTCTGACAGAAGCCAGGAGGTTGGAAGCCATACACAACACAGTCAAGAATATTCACAGAGGTGGACTCAAAGATGGCTACTCAGCCCCAGGGAAAACCAGACTCTGTGGCCCTTGACCTTTCTCAGGTCTGTGGTGGTAAATTGTTTTTGATGTTTAAATGTTTTTTTAAATTTTACTCATTATTACTGTATGGGGAGCATGCACATGTGTATAGAGGTCAGAGACAGCCCCGAAGTCGGGTCTCTCCTCCTGTACATGGGTTGCAGGGATTTGAGCCATCAAACCAGTCCTGTGGTGGCAAATTTAAAATGGCTACCTAAGGTCCTAAGAAAGAGACCATTGGTGGTAAAACATCTACCAAGTGACAAGATGACTTTCTAGGAACTACATGGTCTACACAGGGGTGATCATCTCTGTCTTCTACGTGGATTCTGTCCTCTGTTTTAGGGAACCATCCAAGCTATTCAGAGAATCTGTTTCCGGAAAATGCCCTAATGTGGTAAGTAAGCCCTGTCTCCCCCTAAACCAGGCAGGGCCCCTCTCCAATGAGGCAGTCCCTGCTGGCAGAAAACTCCCAGATTCTTGGCCAGCAGAATACATACGTACTACCACTAGCTGACTCCCAAAGCTTACTAAAAATTTTAACAATTTCAAACCAATGGTGAAGTAAATATTTTTCTTCCATTTCAGAGTTTAGGAAAGGGACTAGAAATGGAATATTTACTGAATACTTACTCTGTGATGCCTATACAAGTATAATGTACCTATAACTATAAAACTTCATTCCTTTCTCTACATCTTTTTTTCTCTCTTTCTACATTTCTAAGGGGTAGGTAGATGAGTACTAGTCTGTGCTAAGAGATAAGACACTTAAGTACTTTGCCCAAGGACATGTGGCAGGACTTAGATCACCCAGGTTTCGAGGATGTTAAGTCAAGGTGGGATGATGCAAATAAGGGGTTGGTTATACCAGACTGGGGTATAATTCAGGAATAAAATGTCTGCCTAACTTGTGGGAGACCCTGGTACATCCCCAGCACACAAAAACAAACTGAAAACAAACAAAACTGGCCCCATCTGATGCACACTTGGGGGGCTTGGAGAGGTTCCCATAGAGAAACCAAGTGGATGAGGACAAACCCAAGTCAACTCTGGAAATTCCAAGTTCTTGGTAGGCAGAAAGATTTTTGGAAGCAATAAGTCAGGGTTATCCAGGACCAAGGACTGGGTACAATCTCAGACCAACAACACTCACCTAAGGATACCTCTGAACTTACATCTCACATTCCAAAGATATATCTAATCAGGACAGGCCTGTCATCCAAAAAGGTAAACTTGACAACAAAACTTAAGTTGCACAATAACCCTAGTTCTGAATCTTTCGTATCCAAAAAGGGTGGGTGGGGCGGAGGTGGTCAGGAGTAAGTTTGATTAGATAGTCCCAGACAATAGCTTCCACCTGGGCACCTGGTCCCCAGAGAGGCCTACCCACCCACCTCCACCTAGGTGTGGGCTGGTTTTAGGTTGTCCTCTTTCAGCTCCTGTGATACATGCACTTGCAACTAATCTTGGGCAGTTTCCCATCATTTCCAGTAGAAATGAGTCCTGCCCTCCCTCTCTACTTTCTAGACCTCAAGCTTCACATCTGCAAAACAAGGATGCTACAAAAATCTGGCCTTTTGGTACCAACTTCTGGAATGAGAATGTGGGTGGGGACATGCATCGTTCTGCACATCTGAAGAACACGAACACGAAATGGCACAAACCACAAATCCAAATGCTATTTGGGATTCCTGGAGACTGTCATCTTACCTTCTACTAATATAATGCAATTTTTAAAAGTCCTTATGAATAAAGAGTCTCTTTCCCTCACTGCTTGACAGATGTGACCTATAGCCTCAAAGGTATACTCAGTGTTTCCCCAGACACCCTGCTGCTGGCTCCCCATCAGTTTCTACACTATCAGTTGGGGTTCCCAAAGTTCACAGCCCAAATTGCCTGGATGAGGAAGTGATCAATGAGGGAGTACAAAGAGGGGACCACACTACCTCATTTTTCACATTTATGGCAAGGCTAAAATACATATGCCCTGTCTACATCCATGTGACTATGAGGACTGAATGGGCAGTGTGCCAGAAACTGTGTCTCCTCCAAAGTACTTATCCAACTTTTGGTGGATCTGGTGTGAAGGCAGGGCCTGGATCACATGACCTCATACTCCCTAATTCTAAGTGTAAAGATACTATGAACATCAAATCTCCTTGTCCAAAAATGATGCAAGAAAAACTGCTTGACGCCAAGTCTCTTCCTGTTCTCTAGAGAAGGCAGTCAACGAGCTCCTGCTGTTCCATTTACGACACTGCCACTCTGAGGTGACACAGACACTTTCCCTGAGCTTATGAGTCCCACTTGGAGGAAACTATACATTTGTCTACCTACATCACAGGTGGTTATGAGGATCAAGTGGACAGCATGGCCTGCTTTCAACATCACTAGTCACAGACAGAGCGATAACAAACTCCTGCTCTCAACATCACTAGTCACAGACAGAGTGATAACAAACTCCTGGGATTATGAGCCACTCCTTGATGACCCTCTGCGACCGGGGTACCTTTCCACAGGTATTTCTCACCCTCCATCTTCACACTCTACACCCTAGACCTAGTTGGCCCATCTGGTGGCTGTTGAGCACTTGAAATGCTGAAATATGGCTGCTGCCAACTGGATGACTACAAGTGAAAAATATACACTGTTATTGGACATTCAGCACTGAAACAATGTAAAATATCCTACTAATTTTTTCATTCTGGGGCCAGGTACTGTGTGTGCTTAGCCTATTTGAGGCTCCAGGTTCAATTTCTAGCCCTCTCCCCCAAACTTTTTATATAGACTATGTGTTCAAAGGATAGTATCGGTAATATAAATGTAATAAAATAATATGAATAAAGTGTGTTTTTACAATCTATATGAGTGATTTAAAATGGATTTTACCTGTTTCTTTCCATGTACTTTTTTTTTTTTTTTTTTG
>NW_008350467.1:351948-363684 GCF_000622305.1 Nannospalax galili
TGCCTCTGCCTCCCGAGTGCTGGGATTAAAGGCGTGCACCACCACGCCCGGCCTTTCCATGTACTTTTAAATTGGCTATTAGAGTATCTGAAATTACAGGGGCTCCCACTGTATCTGTACCTCCCCTTTCTTATGGTTACAACAGGCAAGGCGGCAGCTATGCAGTACACCCCACCTAAAAAATTCTCTTTCCACAAGCCTTTCCTGGGCTTTCTAGTTACAGAACCTCATTCCTCTGAATTCCCCAAACTGTACCAGCTCCTCCCCTAGCACCTTCGCCACCTTCCCAGATTGCTATTTATGTTCCCCACCCTCTTCTCTCCCTAAGAAACTGCAGGCTCGTTCCATGCATGACCTGTGTCTCACTACCAATATAACATGAGCACTTAGAAGTCCAGATTTCTCAACCTGTATAAATTCTGCAAAAAAAGACATTAAAGACTATCAGGGGAAAGCCACAGCCAGCTCCCCTGCCAGCCAGCTGTACTCTATTCCAAATAGCAGCTGAGAATTTTTCTAAACATATAGAGGCCCTAGAACTGGGGACTGTGACATCGGAACAGGAATATGACAGGAATATGACTTACTGAACTTCTTTACAGGTTACATGTCCTGCACTCCATTTTAAGAAACATTTGAAAAAGTTAGGGTAGCTCTGCTTACAAAAGTTAAACTGATTCAAAGAAATGCTAATTGTGGGGCTCTTGCTGCTCTAGCGGAGGGCAGGAGTTCGGCCTCTGAAGGTACGTGTGTATACTCATACACAGATGGACACATGTACACAGGCACATACACGCATACACATACACACTAAAAATAAAATAAAAAAGAAATGCTAATTGCTTACATGTGTTTTATGAAGCAGGATTGGGTTTTATTAAAGATATTTTAAGCATGAGGGTTAAGAGAAGGAAATAGGCTCTCAGAAAGAAAGACACACCCCAGAGCATGGGTGTGGGCTTCGCTAAGGGAGAGTGGCCTAGCTTATTTTGCATCTCTGCAAAAAAGTATCCAAATGACTGGGAAGGGGCTGGGTTTTAGCTCAGGAGTAGAGCTACATGCCTAGCATATGCAAGGCCCTGTGTTCAATCCCCAGCACAGCCAAAACAAACAAACTGTACATATATCTGAAAACTATCCAAATATCCTTGTATACTAAGTAATTTGTGACAGCTGGGTATGGCAACACGACACATACTTGGGGGCTGAGGCAGGATGATCTCAGCTTCCAGGTCAGCCTGGGCTACATAATGCGAACTAGGCTCAAACAAACAGTGAAACCAGGTAGGAAACCTGGCTGAAGAAAGAACATAGGCATGAAGTATTACCATATTCTTGAAGTTCTTTACCCAGGAGAGCACTATTTATTTAGGGGCTGGGGAGAAAACCAAACACAGCTTCTTCCTGGAGGGGTGGTGGTGAGCAAGCAAAGAATTCCTGTTTAAAAGAAATGCAACCTTGAAGGGGAAAAGCAAATATTCTGTCCTTGTGAGGCATTTAATCCCCCCCCAACACCAGAACATTCTCTAAAGCTCTACATCTGAACTCTTACTTGTCCTTAGCACATTTAGACCTTTTACGGAGCCCTAGGGAAGAGAGATGCAAGTCAAATTTCCCAAGAGGAAATTAAACTCATCAAGTGAGGGGAATTGAGGCCCTTTCAGAACAAGGCATCAGAATCTATTCTAACTCCTTTTCCTCCAGCAGCATCAGACCCAGTCTTTCTAGGAAGCTTTTTGTTTTGTTTTGTTTTGTTTGTTTGTTTGTTTGTTTGTTTTGAGACAGGGTCTCGTGAGACCCATACTGGCCCCAAACTTGGTTTGTGGTGTGGTCTTGTCTCCACCTGTCGGAGTAGGGTGCTGGGATTACAGGTGACACCAGATTTCCTAGGAAGGGCTTTAACAGCCATTTTGATGAAAGAGTCTCATGAGGCCCATACTGGCCCCAAACTTGGTTTGTGGTGTGGTCTTGCCTCCACTTGTGGGAGTAGGGTACAGGTGACACCAGATTTCCTAGGAAGGGCTTTAACAGCCATTTTGATGAAAGAGAATACAAAAGAAATGGAGGTTAGCAAAAGTCCTTTGGCGGGGCGTGATGGGCCACACCTTCAATCTCAGTATTGGGAGGCAGAGGCAGCAGATCTCTGTGAGTTCAGGCCAGCCTAGTCTACAGAGTTCCAGGCCAGCTGGGGCTACAGAGAGACCCTGTCTCAAAAAAAGAAAAAAGACAAAAAAAGAAAAAATCCTTTGGGGTCAGCGAGATGGCTCATCCGACAAGGGGGCTTGCCACCAAGCCTACTGACTTGAGTTAGATTCCTGGGACCCACATGGTGGAAGGACAGAACCAACTCCTGCAAGTTATTCTCTGGTCTTCACAAGAGCAGACACATGTGCACACACGCACGCACGCACACATGCACGCACACACACACACTTTTAAATGCAAGAAAATGGCCTTTTGGAGAAGCCTGCTGCTAAGACCCCAAGCTCACATGAGCAAATCGCCTTTTTAAGACTCTTGCTTCAGGTCAATACCACAGGTAAACATAAAGTAGATCACTAACCACAGATTGTCCCTGGTCCTCAAGGTTGGAGTCTGCCTACCCATCGCTCAATTCAACGTTCTTAGCCTCTGGAGTAGCCAGGAATACAGCTACTCAGGGTGTCTAGATGTTTCTAATCCACAGAGGCAGTGATAACATCTGTGGGTCCCCTTCACTTCTTCTGTCCCTTTGCTTCATTTGCTGTTCAAGGGGTACCAAAGGGACCCTTCCAATGTGCTTGCTGGTCAGAGGCCAAGGATAAGTGACATCCCAAGACTATATACCTTGGAACTAAAGGAAAGTGAAGCCCAGTTTGGCCCGACTCCCCATTGTGAAACTACCCTTGAAATTGGCATTGAAAGTACATGTGGCTCTCAATCAGTTGACCCTCATTAAAAAGGTGACACCAGCGAAGTACATAACCATCCCAGCTGGAGCCAAGCCCTGGCCAGGCTCTCAGTCACCAAACACCCAGCACTCAGAGGGTCAGCAAGGGTCCCACAAGGGTGTCCCAATCAACTGGGGGGAAATATGTAAACAAGCCATTAAGGAGGGAGGCAAGCCACCAAGACAGGCAGGCGGGTATTAGTTGAGCTTGCTGGCCTTAGGTCACAGAAAGGAAGTGACACCACCCAAGCGTGGGGGTAATAGGCCAGACCACGGTCTGTCCCTGGGGTCCTGCTACTTAGCTTTAAAAGAAGCCCCAGAGAGGAAACTCGGAGCCTGACCAAGGCTGGAAGATGGCTACTTTCTGCTCAACCGTTTCGTGGCAAATGTTCTACAATTTGGATACTATTCCAAAAAAAGCCCTGGTCCGGAGGTGCAAAGAGCAGGGCACCTCTGCGAAGGAAGCAGTCACCTTAATTACCATGTCTAGAGAAAGTGCGATTTCATTACAGCCTCCAAAACCACCACCCCAAGAAGAAAACCGGAGAAGTGTTTTCAGTTTGGAAGACTGAAGCCTGGAGGGAAGGAGCACCCTGCCACTTGGCCAAAGCCTTGGACCCCACGACGCTTTCCGGCCTCACAGAGTACCCCGACCCTGCTTTCAAACCTATAGCCATTTTTCAAGTGGCAAAACACTTGAGTTTCTGAGGGCCGCGACTCAACAGCTCGCTTAGACCCCGGGGTGCCTCCCGCGGCCACAGCACTCGCCGCGCCCCGCATCCTGGATGGAAACCCCTCGAGGGACCAGGACGCGTGGCGCTAGGGGGTCCTGCGGGCTCCGCACCTGGCAGACGCTCCCTCCGCATCAGCTATAATTAAAGGGAAGGGAAGCTCTGGTTCCAAAACAGGTCAGGGCCAACTCCGGGCCAGACCCACAGCCGCTGGCCGTTCCCCAGGGCGACCCGAGAGCTCGGCCCCATCCCCCCCAAACCTCCTTTCCGCCCAACCGTCCATCGCCGTCCCCAGGAGTCAAGAGTAACCAGTTTGGTGGAATCCACAATAACTTGGCATCCACGACAACTTTCTTTTCTCCTCCAACCCCCAAACCTCCTCTCCCCATCAAGAAATTCTAAGGGAGGGAAGTGGTAAGGACAAGTTGAAGAATCCCAGTTTTAATTTAGGAGAGGGGGAGGGGAGGAAAAGGGATGTTTAATAATGTGGCTGCGGTGTACCCGCGTAGGGTGAAACGGAACCAGATGCGGCGGCTGCATCTGGGAAGTGGGAGTGGGGGTGGGGGAGAAAACACCGTGGAAATGCTTGGCAAATGAGTTAATAGCTTCTAGGCCTCCCTTCCCGTACGCCGGAGGTGTCCAACTGCGTCCTAGGAGGCAAGTGTCTAACAAACCCCATCCACAACGTCAGTAAATTCCCCCAGAAACACGGGTTCTAGGCTCTCTCTCGTATCCGCCGGGGCACGTCAGGAGAGGACGCGGGGGGCGCAGACGAGGGGTCCGAGCCGAAGAAGCAACAAGCGCCGAGGAGCCGCACGGGACAAACCTCATCCCTCCCCAACTGCGCAGAGCGCGGTGAACCCCGCATTGGCCAGAGCTTGACTCACCCACTGGTCCTTCTCCAGGCTTCCACCCTTTCCCAACCCTCTAGGTCTAAGACTAGGTCGAGCATCACCCCCTGAGAAGGGGATTCTCCGCGCAGACAGGCTGCCATTTGGTGACGACACCTCTCTAAACCCTATTCCCAGACTCTCCCCTCACTTCCCTTCCTCCTCAGGCCCCCAACCTGGACCCCAGACTTGCCCGGAAGTGGAAATATACTTGAAAAGATCCCAGATCTGGGGCGTTGTGCCCAAAGCCGGCGGCTGGATCTGGGTGACCCTTCCTTCCCAAGCGGACCCAGAGAGATGGAGTGCAGATATGGAGGTCAACACACTCGCGCGCGCGCGCGCACCCTCCACCTCGCTGCCCACTGCACCCTCCTTCCAGGTTCGGGAACCCAGGGCCTCCGCCGCCTCCTTCTCGGCCCGATCCCCGCCCGGTCTCACCGCGGAGTCGCGGCCGCCGCGCCCGCTCCGCAGCGCGAGTTGGCGGAAAAGTTGGGCGCGGGCCTGAGCTGCGGGCTGCGGGGAGGGGGCGCAGGAGGAGGGAGGGAGGATAGGCGCGCGGGGTGGGGGAGCGGGAGGAGCGGAGCCGCAGGCGGCGGGCAGAGGGAGGCGCCGGCTGGCAGAGGGCTGCGGGGGCCGGGCGCGCAGTCCCGGGGCTCCAGCTTGGGGCCCCTCAGATGCCCAGCCGCCCGGGCGTGCGGGCGCTGTGACTCGTACCTCACTTGGCGCTGCGGTTCCGCCTCTGGAGAGCTCGCCGAGGCGCAGGCGACCCGCTGGGTGTCGGCGTCTCCAGCTCCGGCCCGTTGTCCCCGGGCTCCGTTCGGGTCCTGGCCTGGCGGCAAGAGGTCTGCGGCCGAGGCACGACTCCCGGCGGCGTTCGGAGCCGGGCGCCTCCAGCCCGGGCGGGAACAATGGAGCCGAAGCTGGTGCCCCGGAGGCGGGGCGCGGGGGGAGGGCTCGGGTCCGCCGCCCGGGGTCCCCAGAACGTGCGCCCCCTTCTCTAGAACCCGGCGGCGGCGCCTCAGGCTGCTGGCCGACCGGGTTCCATCGCCCCGCGGGGGCCACGGAGCGCCGGACTGCAGCACGGGTGCGGTGCGCCCTGCGGAGCGCCTTGGGACCCGAGAAAAGTCCCGGATCCCCGCCGCTCTTCCAGCTGCGGCGCGCGCTTGCGGCCGGGAAAGGCGAGGTCGCCGCAATGCGCTAAGCACAGTCTCGGTCCAGCCCGGACGTGACCGCCCGGCTCCGCGCGCAGCCCGCCTTCCTCGTCGCGCTGCGGCTGCACCGGCGTCCCGCTCCCGCTCGGCGCCACCAGCCGCCGCCGCCACTACAGTGCCCGCAGGAGCGCTCTGCGCCAGCGAGGCGCGAGGGCTCGCTCTCTCCCACCCCATTCTAGTCCCGCCCCTCCTCCTCCCCCTGCAGCTGCCTGCTGGGCCTTGTAGTTCCCGGGCCGAAGCCCGGAGCTGCCTGAGTTGTCCTAAGGTCTGGTCCCCCTTGGCGCTCTCGCTTCCCCCTCCCCCGATTTGAACCTCGCCCGAATTTCAGGCCCTGGATAGATCAACAATTTGGAGGCTCCGGAAGACACTAGAGCCCTGAGGCTATCGTTGGCAGGTCTGGCTGGTATCTGTGTGCCTTGCAGGAATGATTTTCCTGCTCTAAATCAGTTTTCCCATCTGTAACGGGGAATGATGGTGCTTTGCACATGGAGTGGAGGAATGTATAGTACTTGCACATCGTTCACAATAAATACAACCTGTTTTTATTGATGCGTGGGTCGACCTCCCCCTTAGACCCTTTCCTTGGATCTCAACTTTCCCCAGCTACATAATTTAGGTTTTGTGGTCCACCCTGGGATGGACTCTGCACATTCTACAGTGACATTTTTGGTGACTTCTAGAAGTCTCCAACTTTCAGGGAATGTTCGGGAAGCAAGCAAAGACTGAGTGCTGGAAAGGGAAGAGTGTCTTTTGACCTGAAATTGATCAGAGCCAACCCAGAGAACCCCCCCCCCCAAATGCTATGGCACCAAGGGAAGGTGGCTGAAATGCCTACCAGAACCTTCCACAGAGTGACATAAACTGTGATTCTTTAATCCAGTGAGGCCACTGGACATGAGTCCTGTTGGGATCTTTGAAAAAGTACAAATGCTTGGGCCTACTCAGACATGACAAATCAAGCTATCCCAAGAAGGAGGTGCTGAGGATATAGCTCAGTTGGTTAAGTCCTTGTCTAGAATTCAGGAACTCAGTCCCCAGCACCACATAAACCAAAAATGACTGTGCACACCTGCAGTCCTAGCTAGGAGAATAGAGAATCAGAAGTTCAAGATCATCATCGGCTACGCAGGGAGTTGGAGTTCAGCTTGTTCTAGAGACCCTGTCTCAAATGAAACAAAATGGGCTGGGTATGTAGCCCAGTTGGTAGATGGAGGTTTGATCCACAGCAAAGCCTGAAAGCCTGAGCCTGACTTAATGACAGATGCCTATAGACTTGCTATATAGCAGAAAGAGAGAAGAGAGAGAGAGAGAGGAAAGGAAGAGAGAGGACGGGGGCTGGGTGTGGTGGTGAAGGCCTTTCAGCTCAGTACTTACAGGTAGAGGCCAGCCTGGTTTACATAGCAAGTTCCAGGCCAGCTGGGGCTACATGGAGACCCTGTCTCAAAATGACCCCCCCCAAAAAAAAGAAGAAAGAAGGAACATGGGATGGGTAAGATGGATGGGCAGATAAGAGTGCTTGACTCACAAGTCTGAGAGCCTAAGTTTGGTCCCCAGAACCTCAGTGAAAAGAGAAAATCAATCAGCTCTTGAAAATTCTCCTCTGAGCTCTCCCCACACATACGAATTAAATTAATTTTTAAAATTTTATTTATTTACTTATATGAGTGCTTTTCTTGCATGATATAAATGCACTTGTCTAGTGCAATACCCACAGAGGCCAGAAGAGGGGGTCAGATCTCCTGAGTTACAGATGTTTGATAGTCGCTATATGGGTGCTGGGAATCGAACCAGGGTCCTCTGGAAGACTAGCAAGTCTTCTTAGCATTGAACCATCCCTCCAGTTCCCTAAATTAAATTTTTAAAAAAAGAAGCCATCGTTTTTTCCTAAGACTCCATGGTGGCTGTGATGTGAGGCTGCGATGTCTAGTGGTTTGGGACCAGTGGTAGGGTGGGAAGAAGTATGGCATACTAGGTATAAAGGACACTTCCACCTGATCCACCTCTCATAGACTTGACATGTCATGCATCTGATAAAATCAAGTAAGAAGTGTCCCTGTGAGTCTCCCTCATGAGAATCAAATTGAATATTGAATGTCATTGCATTGAAAGTGTTATACAAGTAAAAGTCATCACAAACCTTCAACCAAAGTTGTGGAAGCTTGACTGCCAAACAAGATGCATCTACTCCCTCCAAATTTAAGAAAAGTCTTTACAATGTGGTTTTTCTTTTTTTTATGTGCCCACCAGTTAAGAGAATAGTACACTGCCTAATGTTATCACAGATGCACATAGGCACTCAAGAAATGTTTATTTCCTAAAACCCTGGATTCAATCACCAGTGAGAGAGAGGGGAGGGGAGAGGAGAAATACAGTAGGCTTTATTGATTTATTATTACTTTTTAAGGCAGAGTTTCACTCTGTAGCTCAGATGGCCTTAAACTTGAGATAATCCTCTCCTACCTTTGCCTCCTGCATGCTGGGACAAGAGTCGTAAGCTACCACCATGCATGACAAAGCTGGATGTTTAGCTTAGTGGTAGAGCTAGTGCTTAACATACTCAATGACCAATGACCTGGGTGGATTCAAACTCCAGCTGAGAGAGACAGAGACAGAGAATTTATTGAGTGGCTGCAGAATAAATACACAGTAAGCACTTGTTGAACAAATGAATAAATAAAAACTAAATTAAAAAAAAAAAAAAAACAGAAACTTGGGCAGGCGTTATGGTGCATGCCTTTAGTCCCAGCACTTGGGAAACAGAGGCAGGCAGATCCATGGGAGCTGGAGGTCATCCTGGTCTACCTAGACAGTTCAAAGTAAGCTGGGGCTACAGGGAGACCTTGCCTCAGAGAAAGATGAGAGAGAAGAGAGAGAGTGTTGCCTGCATGTATGTAAGTGTACCCACGTAGTGCAATGCCTTCAAAGATCAGAAGACGGTGTTGGATTCCCCTGGAACTGGAATTAGAACAGTTGCTAGCTGCCATAAGGGTGCTGGGAATCAAACCTGGGTCCTCTGCAAGAGTAGTCAGTGCTCTTAACTACTAAGCCATCTCTCCAGCCCCAAGAAGAAGTTTTTAATACAGCACTGAGCTGGGGATATGGCTCAGTGTCAGTGAAAATGTGCTTACCTAGCCAGGGTTCGATCCTACAATAATATAATAAATCAATCTGTGTGTGTGTGTGTGTGTGTGTGTGAATACATTTATAAAATATTATAATAATTTTATAACCCAGCCCTTTTTCCTTTTGATCTGGGAGCCATCTGGAGAATATGCAACACCTAGAAGAGGTGGAAACAGAAATGGAAAAGCGATGTGCCAATTTGGTGTTGAAGGGCCTAGCCTACGGCCCACTGTCTTCTGTGCCTCTACCTGCTCTCCAGGAAAGAGCTAGGGAGGCTGGATGAAGGCGCGAGGCCTGGAGATGGCAGCTGAGTCCTGGGACAGGCGCCTGCGCTCCTCTGCAGCCCTGCCCTCCCCTACAGCCCCGCTCCCCTGCAGCCCCGCTCCCTTGCAGCCCTGCCCTCCCCTGCAGCCCCGCTCCCCTGCAGCCCCGCTCCCCTGCAGCCTTGCGCTCAGCCTGCCCTTTCTGAGCCGCAGATTCTCAGCCCGGAGCCGTGCTGGGGCAGCTCCGGCTGCCGCAGGCCCCCGGGAGTAGCGAACGCGGAGGCCCGACCTGCTCGGAAGGCCAGGGCGCCTGGCAGTTGCCTGCGCCCAAGGAAGCGTAATCTTCCCTGCGAGATAACAAAGCGCTGGGAGGGTCAGGAGGGTTTGTAGGCCCCTCGCCCTGCCCGCGGGTCGGCCGAGAAGGAGACAAAGGCCCTGCGTTGCAGGACCTGATAACCGCCTCGGCCTGTGGCCTCGGGGATCCGAGGGGGAGCGTATAGAAAGAGGCCGGGAACACGAACTCTCCCAGGCCCTGGCCGCACTCTTTGTTCTGGAACGTACTGCGGAGCCTTCCCTGGCCTTCAGCGCCTGCCGTCCTCCGAGGTTCCTGGAGGGGGGCGGGAGCCCTACAGTTCGGTTCCCTCGGAGCTGTGGTACGACGAGCTGCCCGGGTCAGCTCTGCCTGTCCGCATGATGCAGAGGATGGAGTCCATCGATGCACAGCCCAGCCTGCGGGAGTCCCTGGAACGCTGCAACGGGCCAGTCTCTGCTGGAGAGCCATCGCAGAGGGGATTCAGGAGGGGAGAACTGCCAGGCCTTTTGTACAAAGTGGATAGTTCACAGGTCCCGAGTAGCAGGTGGGCCGCCTGTGCCTTTTGCCCCAGGCTTCTGGCGTTAGGGACCGCAGCCAGTTACCATCTGGATGCCATTTGGTGACCCCTGGCTGTTCCCAGCACAGCTTCAGTGAGTCAGGGAAGGGAGGGTCTTGTTTGGTGTGGTGTTTTTGTAAATAACTTTCTGTTCACTATCACCCCGGAGTGGGAAAGGCTGGTCGCTGCCACTTTCTTTCTCTGAGTCCTATGTGCTCCCTGCTGGGCACAGCCTCCTGGAGAACAGATTAGGAAAGCAGGCGAGGCCGGGCGAGGTAGTCCCTGCAGAGGCAGAGGCAGGCCGATCTCTGTGAGTGCGATCTAAGTCTGGTCTACATAGTGAGACCCTGTCTCAAAAAAGCAAATTTAAAAAAACAAAGGAAAAGAAAAGGAGACGAATCAGTGAAAATGATGCCCGAACCTTGAAAGATGATAGGCACCAGGTGAACGCCCAGTGGGACACCAGGTGAATACCCAGACTTGTCTCCAGTGGCTGAACAAAATAGGCCCAGGGATACTGAGAGGATGGGTTACGTTGGCATTGGGTCAGTTTTGAGGGTGAGTGGTGAATCTGCCATTTCTTCCAGTCTGTGTGGTCTTGGGCTCCTTCAGTGATGGTACAGTGAGGAGCCCAGCAGTAACTTCTGCCGACTGTTGACATGATTAAGATAATGGGCAATGCAGTTGGCACGGTACCCAGAACACTGTAGCTACACCATAAATGGTAGCCTGAGTCATCTCTTGGAGCTTATTTTCTAGGTATCTGTGTGAGTTTTCTCTCCACTCTGTATCCCCACCCCTGCTTAGAATTCCGTCCTCAAACACCAGCTGCTGCAAAGGGTGTTTTCCACACTAATCTTCCCTTTCTTACAGGACCCCAAGATAAGCAGCCTCTTTTGTTCTATGTTTTTGCTATGGAACAGGAAAGAAAACAAGAACATCTGTGGAAAAGGCTCAGAAAACCTCAGCAGGTCTGTAAACCATAGCCTCCCCTCAAGGTTTCCAACGCCTCAGAATGCTAGCTGAAGACAAGTTGGCCTTTTGTCCTTTGCTTTTCTTCGGGAGTCTCCAAACTTCCCCTTCCTCCAACTTACAAACCTCTCCCAGTTAAAGCCACTCATTCATCCAGGGCCTGAGGACTGGAGAGGTGACAGAGGCTGAGGAAGAACAGCAAACAATTTGCATTTCTGAGAAGCCCTCTGGGGTGGAGGACCCAGTTCTTAAGCTTTTGCCCTGCCTAGGGACAAAGATCAAAGATTCAGGGTTAGACTGAGGTAGTTGGGGACTGAACTTTGAAGTTCATTCCGTCCAAGTTGTAGACAATTCTGCTGGGCTGTTAAGAACTTTTGGAGATATGGAGTAGGTGGAGTTTGAGAAAAAGAGAACTTAAAAATAGATAATGAATGGGGCTGAGGATATAGCTCACTTGGCAGAGTCCCTGAGGAGGTAGCACTGAGTTCCATCCCCACCACCACATAACTGGGGTGTGGTGGCATATACTTATAATCTAGCATACAGGAGATAAAGGCAGGAAGATCAGAAGTTCAGGGTCATCTCCCTCTTCTTAGTGGGTCTGAGGCCAGCCTGCATGAGGTCCTGTCTCAGAACAACAACAAAAAACCCCATACATATGCTTTTTTTTTTTTTTTTTTTTTTTTTTTTTTTTTTTTTTTTTTAAAAAGGGTTTCCCTTTAGCCCCCCCTGTTCTGGAAACCCCATT
>NW_008350467.1:363733-388423 GCF_000622305.1 Nannospalax galili
CTTATTTTTTTATTTTTTAAAATATTTTATATATTATTTTTATTTTATGTGTATGAGTGTATTGCCTGCACGTAGGTAAGTGCACTCGTGTCGTGCAGTGCCCAAGGAGGTCAGAAGAGGCTGTCGGATACCCTGGAACTGGAGTTAGGGACAGTTGTTAGCTGCCATGTGGGTGCTGGGATTCGAACCCAGGTCTTCTGTAAGAACAGTCAGTGTTCTAAAACACTGAGCCATCTCTCCAGCCCCATATATGCATTTGAAAAGTATTGGAATTACAGGCATATGCCACCACAGCTGGCTCTGATAGTTCTTTGAGTTTATTATACAGTTGTTTTTGCATACGTATAGAAAGATTATATATACTCTATGTATGCAGGTATATGTGTATATGTATGTGTATGTTCCTTTTTTAAAAAAGAGGTCTGCTATATTTACAGTACAAAGCTTTGTGTTTATTTCCTTCCAACTAGGTAATAACGATCTTTCTTATTCCTTTTAACAGACGCCCAGTTTTTTTTTCCTTTTTAATGTGTGAGTGTGTTTTGCCTGCATGTGTATAAGTGCACCCACCCATGTTGTGCAGTGCCTGCAAAGGACAGAAGAGGGTGTTGGATCCCCTGGAACTGGAGTTATGGACCATGTAGATGCTGGGAATTGAGCTGGGGTCTTCTGCAAGAGCAGCCAGTGCTCTTTATCAGTGAACCATCTCTCCTGCTCTCCCCACTCTTTTTAAAAAAAAAAAAATTTTTGAGACAGGGTCTCCCTGTAGCTCTGGCTGACCTGGAACTCACTATGTAGACCAGACTGGTCTTGAACTCTCAAAGGGCCACCTGCCTCTGCCCCCTGAGTCCTGAGACTAAAGGCATGCGCTACCATGCCCAGCCTTGGTTTTTTACAAACATTACTTTGCATCCTTTGAATGTTTTGAAAGGAGTGTGTTTACTGGCCGGCTAGTCTATGTCCTTGAATAAGTTATATCCTAGACTGAAATCAAGTGTACTGCAAGCCACATCTGTTTAGAAGAAATAGCATGTTCTTCCAACTGGCTCAAAGGTTCCTGTAGATGACAGTTTTGCTACTTTTCAAATCATCAAAATAATAGAATTGCAACAATTAAGTTTTTTAAAAAATATTTTATTTCTTGTTTTTGTTATGTGTATCCTCTGTTTGTATGTAAGTGCACCAGTGCTGTGCAATGACTGCAGAGGTCAGAAGCGGGCATCAGATCCCCTGGAACTTGAGTTACTAATGGTTGTTAGCCACCATGTGTGTGCTGGGAACTGAACCCAGGTCCTCTGCAAGAACAACCAGTGCTCTAAACCACTGAACCATCTTTCCAGCCCAACAATTGAGTTTTTTTAAGAAAATAAGTCTAGAGGAGGGGGAAGGTGGCTCAATCGGGAAAGTACTTGGCAAGAAAGCCTGACGACTTGAGTTCAATACCTAGCACCCTTATAAAAAAGCTGTGCTCAGAGGTGCTGGCTTGCAATCCCTCTGCTGGCAAGGTAGAGAACAGGATTCCTGGGCTCACTGGCCTTGAGCTCCAGCTTTAGTGAGAGGCCTTATCTCAAAAAATAAGGTGGTGATTAGGGGCTGGAGAGATGGCTCAGCGGTTAAGAACACTGGTTGTTCTTGCAGAAGACCCAGGTTCAAATCCCAGCACCCGCATGACAGCTAACAACTGTCCATAACTCCAGTTCCAGGGGATCCCACAGCCTCTTCTATCCTCCTCAGGCATTGTACAACGTGGGTGCACTTATCTACATGCAGGCAATACACATATACACATAAAATAAAAATAATTTTAAAAAGCTTTAAAAAAAAATAAGGTGGTGGTCTATAATTCTTACACAGATGTGTAGCAGTGAGGTCTCACTCATGAAGTTGGGGAAGGGAGGAAGGGGTAGGCTGAGGGTGAGAATGGGGGAGGGGGTCTGAATATAATCAAAATTCATTGTACGAAATTCTTGAATCAATAAAATTTCTCTTAAACTTAAAATAATAATAATTATTTAAAGGTGTGTGGTAGCACACACCTTTAAACCCAGCACTCAGGAGGCAGAGGCAAGTGCAGAGGCAGGTGGATCTCGGTAAGCTCAAGGCCAGCCTGTTCTACATAGCAGAATCCAGGCTAGCTGGGGCTACAGAGAACCTGTCTCAAGCAAGAACATTAACAACAGCAACTACAAAAATAAATAAATAAAATTATAAATAAAAATAAGGTGGAGAGTGGATGAGGAAGATACCCAACATCAACTTCTGGCCTTCCCACAGGCACACACACCCAGGTACACACAACTGCACACGTATGTGCACACACAAACATGTACACATACACACACTCAAAAGACAACTCTACAATGAATGATATGATATTGATCTTTAGGCAAGAAGAAAAACCATGAAAAAAAATGGCCTTTTAGATGGGAGCCCATTTAGATAGCAATGATCCTTCCAAAAAGCCTGTTATCTGAAGGGAGAGAGGTACGGAAGCTGATTTGTTTGCTTAGTTTTTGTTTCCATCCTATCTTCCCTCCCTCCCTCCCTCCCTCCCTTCTTTCTTCTTTCTTTCTTTCTTTCTTTCTTTCTTTCTTTCTTTCTTTCTTTCTTTCTTTCTTTCTTTCTTTCTTTCTTTCTTCTTTTTTTTCTTTCTTTCTTTCTTTCTTTCTTTCTTTCTTTCTTTCTTTCTTTCTTTCTTTCTTTTCGGGGCTAAGAGTGGAAAACATTTATACCCCCAGCCTCTGAATGGTTTCAGTCTGCAGCTGAAGGGGATTTGTATTTCTTTGCCAAGCCACCCAGGGTAGATTTCTTTGGCCTATTTGGAAAAGCAATGTGGATGGACATCTCAACTCCCCTCAGGTCTGTCAGGAAATGTCTTGCTAAGCCTAGATAGAGGCCAACAATTCACTACCGTGTTTGTAAATCCACTTGTTTGGCTCTGATAGGTTTATAAGCATATAAGCCCATTTTCTCAGAGTGTGTGGAAAATACAAATAGCAGTGTTAGATTTGATCTCTCTGCTTGTGTTTTATGTTTTGTACACATTATAGTTTTATTTTAACAAAGCAACTGGTACATTTTAAATGCTTAAATCAGAACATCATCTCATCTTTCTAGTGAAAACAAAAAAAAAATTAAAATAAAATTACAACGCAGAATTCTAATTCCAAATAAAATCCTGTGGATGCCACTGATTCTCCCATAGAGACACAGGGCTGCAGGTTTATGACTTAGGAAAGAATTTTATTTATCTATTTATTTATTTTTATTTTTTGGTCTTTTTGAGACAGAGTCTCCCTGCAGCCCAAACTGGCCTGGAACTTACTATGTAGACCAGGCTGGCCTTGAATTCACAGAGATTAACCTGCCTTGGCCTCTCAAGTGCTGGGATTAAAGGCGTGTACCACCATGTCCAGCCTACTTATTTATTTATTATTTATTTAATTTAATTTAATTTTATTTAATTTTATTTTATTTTATTTTTTTGGTCTTTCTGAGACAGGGTCTCCCTGTAGCCCCAGCTGTCCTGGAACTCACTATGTAGACCAGGCTTGCCTTGAACTCACAGAGATCCTCCTGCCTCTGGCTCCCGAGTGCTGGGATTAAGGGTGTGTGCCACTATACCTGGCTTATTTATTTATTTTTAAGATTTATTTGTTTTAATTTTATATTAAATTAAAACAATTTAATATAAATTGTGTGGTGTTTGCCTGAATGCATATATGTGCACCACATGTATGTAGTACCATGGAGGCCAGAAGAGGGCCTCAGATCCCCCGGAACTGCAGTTACAGGCAATTGTTAACCACCGTGTGGGCGCTGGGAATGAAATCTTCATCCCCTGCAAGAGCAGCAAAGTTCTTAACAGCTGAACATCTCTCCACCCCAAAGAAATTTATTTTCAAAGTGGCAACTTAAACTGCAAGAATGTCTATTAAACATTACAATTAAACATGCAAAGGAGAAGCCATGTCAAAATATCTACTCAACCCACCCAAACATCTCAAACCCACCTTTTATATCTGACCTTCTATATCTCCCTCCCACTTTTCCTGATTTTATTTTCTTTTTATCAAACAAGAGAAAGTAGTCAGATACATGTGGTAAATGCTAACTCTACATACTCACACAGAGACATAGTGTAATCTCTGAACCCAATATACAGATAAAGGATTTTTTTAAAAGCTAGAATTCTATGCACTGCTACACAGGGGCCCGGACCCTCCAGCTTCCAACCGAGCCAAGGGAGCAGGTGTTTTCAACAGAGTATGATGGTGGTATTGATTCCATATAGTTTTTGTTGAGACAGAAAGGGATAAAAATGAATTTATAACAAAAAGATGTGAAGATTATTTTTCCGCACAAAATGAGTTGAGAACCATGAGGTAGGAGGGGTGCAGAGAGTTCAACTTGCTCCGAGACGGGAGAAAATGAAATAATAAAAATGAAATAAAGAGGGTTGGAATCCATCAATGTTTTCTTTCTGTTCCTAAAAAAAGTATTTATTTATTCTTTATATGTATAAGTGTTTTGACTGCATGTATGTAAGTGCACCCATGTCATGCAATATGTCTGGAGGCCAGAAGTAGGTTTTGGGTCCCCTGGAGCTGAAGTTAGGGATGGTTGTTAGCAGCCATGTGGGTGCTGGGATTTGAACCCGGGTCCTCTGCAAGAGCAGCCAGTGCTCTTAACCGTTGAGCCACCTCTCCAGTCCTATCAGTGTTCTTTTTCATTAGTTATCTTTGGGGCCGGAGAGATGACTCAGCAGATAAGAGCACCTGTCAGGCTGGTGACACGAGTTCAACCTCTGGAACCCGTTTAAAGGCAGAAGGAGAGAACTGACTCCATAAAGTTGTCTCCTGACCTCTTCATGTAAATAACAATAATAACACATATTTTCAAAGTTGCTAAGTCATCGCGTCATCCTCTGCTCCTTCCTTCCCTCATCATCTTCATCTTCACCCTCATCTCCTTCACCACCACCATCGTCTTTCCCCTCTCCTCCTTCATCATCCGTATCCCGAACCAACGAATGCTGCAAGAGACTTGGCCAAATGTCCTGTCTGATGACTTCTCCCAGCGACTCCGTACTGGCATCAGAATGCTCAGTAAACCTGGTGAAGCAGCGCTCAAGGTCCTCCAGCTGCCTTTATTCTGCTTGACTTGAGTGTTTCCGCAGACCCTTCCCAGGTTTCTCTGTGATTTCAGTGGACTTTGAAGATAGAGCACCTCTCCTGCAGATGAAGTTTTTTGGAGTGCACTGTCAGGATTTTCATAGCAATCAAAACTCAACCTGATTTAAAGGATTTTGGTTTTATTTATATGTATGTGTATGGATCTGTGTGGGGATACGTGCATATGCATGCCAGCTCCCATGGAGGAGAAGAGTGTGTCAGATTCCCTGGAGCTGGATTTATACATGGTTGTGAGCTGCCTGACATAGGTTCTGGGGATGAACTCAGGTCCTCTGGACTAATAAATAAATAGCAAGCATTTTTTTTTTTTTTTTTTTTTTTTTTTGGTCTTTTTGAGATAGGGTCTCCCTGTAGTCCCAGCTGGCCTGGAACTCACTATGAAGACCAGGCTGGTGCTGAACTCACGGAGATCCGCCTGCCTATGCCTCCCGCTGGGATTAAAGGTGTGCACCACCACACCCGGCCATTTTTTTTTTTTTTTTTTTTCATTTTTAAATTTACTTTTTTGTTTTTTTGAGACAGGGTTTCCCAGTAATCCCAGCTGGTCTGGAATTCACTACATAGGCCAAACTGGCCTCGACTGCTCAGAAATCCACCTGCCTCTGCCTCCCTAGTCCTAGGACTAAAGGCAGGTGCCACCATACCTAGGAAGTAGCAAGCATTCTTAACTGCTGTGTCATCTCTCCAGCCCCATGTAACCTGATTTTACATCTTCAAATTCTGTTACTTTAACTTTCATTAAATAATGCAGATTCTCCATCTTCCTTCCTAAGCAGTGCAGATACTTGCTGATGGCTGACAAAGGTTATTGCCACAAAATTTGGAATTTCGGTGCTCAATTCTGACCTCTTCTGAAAATATGGTTGGTAGCATTAGAGTTATTTCTCTTCTGCTTTCATAATGTCCTCCACGGCTTGGTCATTAAAGTCTATTTCATCTTGTATTTCGTCAACATGTTCAATTGCTTCTTGCTGTTCTTTCTCTGAGGTCTGGATACCCATCGAGCTCCTTTGATGGTAAAGACTCTGGGAGGTGGGAGAAGGGCGGTGTAGGGGTAGGAGGCCCTGGCTTCCTATTACAGCTCGGGGTCACACTGTGTGTGTTGTGCCTCCTCCTGGTGCTTCCTGCTTGCTCCTGTGTGTGTTTTGTTGTCTTTTTGGTTGTGGGCCTGAGTCTTTAACTGCTGGGCCAGCTCTCCAGCCTTGTGTGTTGCTTGAGGCTAATATTTGACAATGTAGTGTGCGGGTGGCACACTGGATGCCTTCTCATGAGTAACCTTACTTAAAACCCATGGCAATGAAGCAGCAGTATTATTGACCTGCAGTTTACAGATGAGAAGACTGAGCCTTACAAAGGCTGAACAATCCACCATGGTAAGGCACAGACACAGGCAGACACATGAGTCTGGCCCCTTTCCCACAGGAAAAGAGGATGTTCTTGATTAACAGTGTCTGCAGAAGGGAATTTAAAACTACTCTTTCTTTAAAAATTCAATTACTAGAAAAAGTTTCAACTAGGCAAAAAAGAAGTGCGAACAATTTAGGCAGCATGTTAAAGAGGACTTGGTACTAACTTGCTTAAATTCACACCAGCTCTGCCTTGTCAGATCCTGTGAGTAGTACCTGCAGAGTGCTGAGGAGGAGACTTAATGGGGTGATAGAAAAAATGCTGAGAGGCTTAGGAGAAGGCTCAGTGGACAAAGAGTTCAGATTTCCAGACCACATGTACATGCTACATAGGCATGGTGGCCCACCTGTAATCTCCATGGGGGCAGACAGGGCATCCCCTGAGCAAGCAGGCTAATTAGAGTAGCCCACAGTGGCAAGCTCTGGGTTC
This sequence comes from Nannospalax galili, assembly GCF_000622305.1. NCBI lineage: Eukaryota > Metazoa > Chordata > Mammalia > Rodentia > Spalacidae > Nannospalax > Nannospalax galili. The sequence continues at coordinate 370,765 of NW_008350467.1, forward strand.
AATCAAGAGACCCTCTCTGGGTGAATAAGGTGGAGACCATCCTCAAGACTCCTCACTTCAGGCTGTGAAACAGCCTCCAGCCTACACACACATACACACACACACACACACACACACACACACACACACATACACTCACATACTCTGACACACACATACACACAGTAGATGTATGTGCACACACACATGGGTGACCCCCAACTCACACACATACACATACACTCATATACTCTCACACATACAATTCACACACACAGTACATGTGCACCCACACATGGGTGCCCCCATTCACACACTTACATACTCTGACACACACACATTCATACACTCACATACCCTGACACACTCACATACTCTGACACACACAGTGTATGTGCACCCACACGAGTGCACCCATTCATACACTCACACATATACTCTCTGTACATGTGCACTTACACATGTGTCCCCCCCCCACATAAATACAGTCACATGGAAAAGAAATGGTAAGGCTGGGCAAGGTGGCACACACCTTTAATACCAGCACTTGGGAGGCAGATCTCTGTGAGTTCAAGGCCAGCCTGGTCTATGTAGCAAGTTCCAGGCTAGCTGGGGCTACAGGGAGACCCTGTCTCAAAAAGACCAAAAAGAAAAAAAAGGTAAGTAAATAAAGAAAAAGAAAACCCACCGAAATCTGATTCCTGGGGTGGGAATCTCAGTGTCTCTTGTAGATGTCAGGAGCTTTCCTAGTCACCCCAGCTGTTCATGTTCAACTGGAGGTGTTGGTCAGGAATTACGAGTTCATGTGAAGCAGAGCCAGGGAAAATGCAACAAGCATTTCTAAGGAGACTCAACTAGTCAGTGCAGAAAATGTATTTTAAGAAACCATATCTCTGTTATGAAGAGGCCCTGAGAGAATTGAGATGGAAAAATTCTTTCAAACCAAATGTGCTTTCTGCGAGGTATGTTTCCAGTTTGTTTCATTTTTGTCTTTTCCCATTCCCTTTGCCTGCATTTAACTCCATCTGCTTTGGTCTTTCAAAAATCTGAGTACAGGAAAAAGAGGCAGTCAGTATTTAGGGTAAAGAAATGGCTTGGGTCGAGCACAGTGGCACAGGACTTTAATCCCAGCACTCTGGAAGTAGAGTCAGGTTGGATCTCTGTGACATCAAGGCCAGCCTAGTCTACATAGTGATTTTCAGGCCAGCCGGGTTTCAAGGAGACCATATATATATGAAAAAAGAAATGGTTTTTTGTCTTTTACTTTATTGCCAATGTAGCCTTATCAGAAACTGTGTCTGGTTATGGTGTTTCCTCCCCTCTGTAAAAATTCCAAGAACCTAGGGTGGTTGCTCCATGGAGCCCCTGTCAAGCAGTGCCCATGTCCCTACCTTCCCAAGAGCAGTATATAGATCACAAGTTGCCCAGATTACAACTGAAATGTATACCATGACTCATAACCAAGGTTTTAAGTGCAGTAAATCTTAAAACAATCAAGGAGTGTGTTTGTTAGGGCAGAACATGGGGGTGAAGAATGAATACAACCCAGGAAGACAAATACTCAATATGCTCTTCTCTCCACCAAGAGAGTTATCTCCTCATCAACAGCAGGCTGTCAGGCAGCACAGAAGCTTGAGTCCTGTCCTCAAGACTTGATGGAGTCTGGGGAAGACATGCTGAGATAGCTCTGTGGCTTCTTCCCTCCAGGATTTTTATTGAGGCCTCAGGAAGGGAGCCAGGACACCTGATGATGTTTGTTTCTGCAGACACCCCACTCTCTTCCGGATCAGATCATTATGTGTTGGTGGCAGCAAGAACAGTGTTGATGACAGATTGGTAGTGAGCACACTGGCACAGCAAATCCACGTTCAACCTTTCCAGACAGCAGCTTGTGCTTGCCCCAGGCCCTGGGAGGGTGCTCTTGTCCCGGGACTGATGAGTGGTCCTGTCCCTTTCCTGTTTCTGCTTCTGGTGGCCATAGAATTCTCAAGCCCCTTGGAAGATCTGAATGAGACTTTCACTGGCCTTACTAAATATACAATCAGAGCCTTTTGTAGTGTGTGCTTTACTGACTTTCCGGTTCTTCTGGAGACCAGGAAACCATTGATCTGCCCAGCACATATGTTTTGGTTTTGTTGCTGTTGCTTTGGCAAGTTAAATAACGAGCCACTGTGGGTCACAATTTCCACAACTGTAAAAGGCATATGAGAGTGCCCGACCTATCACAGTTTGACTTTATAGCTTTTCAATTCTGCAACAGTGCAAAAGCCATATGTATTCAGTAGCAACCATAAGTTGAATTCTGATATTTTTTGCCTCAGGTTAGTGATATGCAGTATGGTACCAGGCAGCCAAGCAAGCCGCAGTTCCCCATCAGCCCTACAGTGAACAGTGGTATGCAGTGTGGCTAAGCTACATGTTTCATAGGTAAATTTGATGCATTTTTCAGCTTATAATAGCAAAGCAAACCAAGAAGCAACTACATAAAGTTGTGAGGATACACAGAACTGTCCACCTACAGTCCTATGCACAGCCATGACATAAGATACGGGGCCTTTACAGAGCTCCTGCACAGTGTTCTAGGAGTCCACACCATGCAGGAAGGCCTGCGCTTCACTGTGGCTTGTCATTCAGACACTTGGGGGTGGGTACCAGGCACTGCCCAATGGAACCGCTCGAATGTCACCAGATGATCTCAGTCTGGGACTAAAGAGGTAAGAGTTCCCGCTTCCGTTTCCTTCCTGCCATGCATGGTTAGTGCTCAGTGCATCTTCCTACACCCAGGTTTCCTAAAGACAGATGTCAAATGAAGGGTAGCCAAGATGCAAAAGAGTGAGCAACCAGAGAAAGACCGGATCAGTGGTTTTCAATCACCTTGGTAATCTCCTTGTCTCTCTGTCTGTCTGTCTGTCTGTCTGTCTCTCTGTTGTTTAGGGGTGTTTGAATCCAAGGTTTCAGGCATGCTAGGCAAATGCTCTACTACTGAGCTGCATCTCCAGCCCCGGCATCCGGGTGTTGAATGATGTCCGGGCTGGACTCTGTATCTCAATGTCAAGCATGAAGTGTTCAGGGTTCATTTCCAGGGCCTAAATAAATGAATGGTGTGAAGCTAAAGATTATAATAGAGCACCCCCAGCGTTTCTGGCCCTGGCGAGTCCCATCCCCCTCTCCCCTCTCCTTGGACAATGTTTCTGACCCTGGCGAGTCCCGTACCCCTCTCCCCCTCTCCCCTCTTGGACAGACAATGCTGCCCTTCCTCGGTATTTCCTGCAGCATTTTGTAAAGCACGGGACTTCTTAATCCCCATTCATCTAGGCTGATTCCTAATAGATGGGATGGGGGTAGTGAGTGTAGACTGAGGAGTGACAGGGTGAAGAAAAGCTGCCTCGACCCAGCCCTGGGGCTTCTTACAGACCCACAGGCATTCAAAACCAGCCCTCTAAGTGTGGTGAGCAAGAGACGCCCTTGATGTTGGTGGCTGGGGAAGCCATGGCCACCTATGGTCCCACTCACTGCAAACCCAGGAAGTTGGAACAAGAAGCAAACATGGCCCTCGGCTCCTGTACTTTCGGAATCAGACTTTTCCAGTCATCCCTCCTAGCATGAAAAAACAAAAACTTTTTTTTTGACATTTCTAGAAAACGGGGGGCATGTGCAATTCTCACAGATACTTTTACTTTCAATCAATAAGACTTGATGGCTGCCCTGCACTCCTGGCAGCGGGGAAAGCGTTAAAAGCAGCTGTTTGGGGTGGGGCCAGCTGGGAAGGGAGAGATGATCCGTGGGGGAGGAACAGTTGCCAGGACGGGCTGGTGGCGTGGTGGAAGAAAGGGTGACTCTGTGTGGAAGAGAGAAAAGAAAGGAGGTGTGGAGGAGGAAGGGGTCAAAAGGGGACAGGAGAATAAAAGTAGATGAAAGACGAAGATGAAAAGAGCAGAGAGACACTTGTGGGAGGCTGAATGAGAGAGGAGGCTCCATAAGGCTCTGTCACCGCAACAAGAGAGGGACCTATTCAGGGAGCCTCTGCGCTGGGCCATTGTGGGATTCGAGAGGGGACTCATTAGGGCCTGTCACATGGGTTGCATTGTCTCCAGACAACAGTCCCCTAGACAGTCCTGTGCAGCCAGCAGCTGTCGGTCTGCACCTAGGACTTCTGGGGCTGCGTGGAGAGCTGCTCCCCAAGTTGTTTCTATTACCGCAATGACGCTTCCAGAGAAGTTCCCCCTACCTACCTCCAGGTGATCTGGCGCTAAATTCCAGAGCCTTTTTGGTCTGGGACCTATTAAGACTGCAAGTCCAACTGTTTTAACTGGTATGGAAAGTGGTATCCCTGGACCGCACAGGGTAGACATGAAGTTCACACACATTGATTGGAAGACTTTCTATAAGCACTGCAAGGCTGCTGGGACAGAAGAAAGGGGCATCTCTCAGCTTTCCGCTTGGCCTGTTGCCAGGACCTGCAGATGACTTCGTACGCATGTAGGGATGCAGGAGCACATTGATGTCTACATAAGAGGACTGATACCTGGCACTGCAGGGACCACAGGGAGCCGCAGCTCCTTTGAGCGGCTGTGCTCTGTTCCAGACTTTGGAAGCGCTGCTGTGGTCTAACCACTCTCACTGAGCCACCCTCCTTGTATAGAAACAAAGGGCGGGAACATTGTCTGTCCAGGTGGGATTCAAAACATGGACGTCTTTGGAGCTAGAGGACTCCTCTGGAGTAATCTCTTCGTTTCCAGATTCTTTTAGAGTCTCACTATGGGCTGAGACTGGCTTCCAGCTTGCAACATTCCTTCACCTGCCCAGTGCTGGGATTACAGGCTTGCACAACCATACCTGGCTAGTACCCAAGTTCCTGAACTGGTTTTCCTTGGGGATGAAGCTTTTTGTAGTCCGCAATAAAACGAGAAAAGTAACAGAATGTAGTCGATTTTTCCACAGAGCTGCATTTCTTTAAAGGAGTCCCCGTAGTAGTCTAAGATCATGTCTCATCCACTTTTTAGTATTGTCTTCCTTTTTTTACACTGACAGTGGTGGTGATATTTTGAAAACATTCTTTTATAGTGTAAGAGGTTAAGCCAGGCATGGTGGCATATACCTTTAATCTCAGTACTCAGGAGGCAGAGGCAGGCAGATCTCTGTGAGGTAGAGTCCCACCTGGTCTACATAGTGAGTTCCAGGCCAGCTGGGGCTACAGAAGGTCTCTGTCTCAAAAAAACAAAATCCAAACAAACAAAAATTAGTTTGGGCTAGGTGTGTGGGACAGTCTCTAATCCCAGCACTCCAGAGGCAGAAGCAGGAGGATTGCTGCAAGTCAAGGTCTGTCAGGGCTACGTGGTTGAGTTTCTGTTTCAAACACACACACACATACACACCACACTAGTTCCCCAAGGTTGACAGTGGGGTAGTGGTAGAATGCTTGCTTAACATCTACAAGCCTCTTTGTTTGATTTTCTAACACCCCTAAAAAGGTCCCTCAAATTTTTGGTAAATTGAACTGGTCCAAAATTTAGGAATCATTGATCAAATCCAATCTATTCCTAAAATAGGTGAGAAACTGAGACCCAACAAGCTCAAGTGACTTGTCCGAGGTTACAAGGCAACAGGGCAGGTTAAGCAACCTGTGCCGTGCTGTGTCTAATTTCCAAGACTTCTCAATGCTGGGGGACTTTGTGCAAAGGGCTCTGTGGTATGTGTGAAGAACAATATGAAGTCCTTGGTAGTAGAATGGTCTCTGCTCTAATGCCCTTTTCTCTATGGTCTTTCTGTCTCTGCCTCTCTCTGTCTCTCTCTTTTCTGTTGAGACAGTCTCACTCTGTAGCCTTGTCTGGTCTGGAACTCTCAATGTAGACCTGGCTGGCTGCAAACTCACAGAGATCTGCTTACCTCTCTAGTGCTAGGATTAAAGGTACAGCACTACCACACCTGGAGCTCACCCCCCCTCCCCCAATCTCTCTCAGTGTACAGAGACCTTGGCATGTGTCTCCAACCACACACAGGTTTTCTGTTTTTCCTCCTTTGCACACCTGGTCTGCCCTTATAGACTGCTCTCAGTGCTGCCTTCTCCTCCAGGGCAGCTAGGCGCTGGTCTCTCTGCAAATTCATCCTTCAAGGGCCCAATGGGAGCAGACGCAGCAGACTGAAGGGACCTAGAGTAGATGTCCTTTGTGCCACATGCTGGCTCATAAATTTTGACTTTAGTGGGCTTGGCCTGTCTCACCTGATCTAAATTAAACTTCCTGAGAAAGGATGGGGAAGAAACCAGTTTCTTCTTTGTTCTGTCACTCCCCACCCCTTTGGGTCTATTGTTCCTAACTAAGCAATTTACTCTTAGTTCCACAAAGATCAGATGGACTAAGCCACAAGGCTGGCTGCAGTTGGGAGGCGGTGTGGAATGTAGTAGATGGTGGATGGGTGATCCTTGAGACCTTATCTGAAAGGAGAGAGGAAAGCTCAGTAGCCCTAGGGAACCCTGAGTTTGGGTCTAGGACTTGATTGCTTTGGGAAAGACCTAGATTCTGATACTTCTGGACAAGGAGAAAGAAGTTTGAAAACCCTGAAGAAAAGCTGGAGAGAGGTTAAAGTTCCTTTTTATTCTAGAATCTTCTCAGCTTCCTCACAGGTAGGTTATTGGGAAGTAGATTTATCTAGTCTTCTGATCCTAAGTAAAAGCAGCAACCATGTTCCTTCCCCTTAGCATTGTCACTGTGTGGGAGGAAGGCTGCCAGCTTGGTGTTTACTGTCCAACCCAAGAAAGTGGAGTTCAGACTAAAACGCAGGTTAACCCTCTGCCATGGGCACAAACCACAGTGTAAGAAGGAACACGGAGGTCGCCCTGCTCTGAGGCAGGTTCCTGAACAGCTTCAAGGGCTCTCAGTCCACTGTGTAGATCAGACTGACAGATCATTCAGGCCTGCTGTGGCCTACAGCACTGTCTTCTGCAGAGAGAGGCTTCTGCAAGGACTGGGTTTTGCTATCGACTGGAATAAGTGTTCAGAGAGGGAAGGAGAAAACCAGTCACACAGAAAGGAGCCTTAGCTGCATCAGGCAAGAATTGTGCTGTGAATGAGCCAAGGGGAACCAGGCTGTTCGGAAGGCAGTCTGGACTCTTCCCAGCCAGACCTGCCCATTGTCTGAACGAGGGACTAGAAAAGAAGTGGCCCTCTGCTAACCCCCGCCAGGCATAGGAATCATCTTCCACAAGATTTTTTTTATCCTGAACATAGTACTAAAGGACAGTGCTGTTTAGTGGATTAACAGAAATTTATTTATTGTAATTAAAATTATTAAGATATTTTAAAGCTGGGTGTGATGGCACATACCTTTAATCCTAGCACTCAGGAGGCAGAGGCAGGTGGAGCTCTGTGAAATGGAGGCCAGCCTGGTCTACATAGCAAGTTCCAGGCAAGTAGGAGCTACAGGGAAACCCTGTCTCAAAAAGGCCAAAAATATATTTTTAAAAATAGCTTATTTTTTTAGGCCAGGTGTGGTGACACATACCTTTAATGCCAGCACTCGGGAGGCAGAGGCAGTTAGATCTCTGTGAGTTCAAGGCCAGACTAGTCTACATAGAGTTCCAGGCTAGCTGGGGCCACAGGGAGACCCTGTCTCAAAAAAACCAAAAGTTTTTTTAAAAGTAATTTATTTTTTAATTAATTTATTAATTGACAGAGGGTCTCATTGGGTAGTCCTGGCTTGCCTGGAACTCCCTATATAGCCCAGGTTGGCCTCAAACTCACAGAGAGCCAAATTAATTTAAATTGACAGAGGGTCTCATTGGGTAGTCCTGGCTTGCCTGGAACTCCCTATATAGCCCAGGTTGGCCTCAAACTCACAGAGAGCCACCTGCCTCTGCCTCCTAATCTCGCTGAGATCAAAGGCGTGGGCACTACTTCCAGCTTTATTTATTTATTTATTTATTATTTTTTATTGTATGTGTATGTGTGTTTTGCCTACATGTATGTAGGTGCACCATGTGCATGCAGTGCTTGTTAGCCACCATATATATAGGTGCTGGAAACTGAACCCAGGTCCTCTACAAGAGCAGTCAGTGGTCTTAACCACTGAACCATCTCTCCAACCACCCCAAGCTTTATTTTTATTTTTGATTATGTGTATGTATGTGTGTCTGTGTGGGGCTATGTGCATGTGAGCACAACTTCCCTTGGAAATCAGAAGATAGTGTCAGATCCCCTGGATCTGGAGTTACAGTGATTGTGTCCGAGAATCAAACTCAGGTCTTCTGCAAGAGCAGTATATGCCCTTAATGGCTGAGCCATGTCTCCAGTCCCTTAATTTAAAAATTATTATTATTATTAGGTCAGAAGACAACTTTATGGTTAATTCTCCCAACTTTATTGGGTTTGGCAAGTACTTTTTTTGCTGAGCCATTTAGCCAGCCCTATTTATTTACTTTTCCATTCATTGGTTATTAGAGACAGAATCTCCCTGCAGTACCAGCTGGCCTGGATTTTACTTTATAGACCAGCCTGGCCTTGAACTCAGAGATCTACCTGTCCCGCCTCCAGAGTTCTGGGATCAAAGGCGTGCGCCACCACACCTGGCTATTTATTTATTTATTTATTTATTTATTATTTTATTTTATTATTTTTTTACATTCAGATACTTGAATGCATCTGGCAGACTTTGGCTCATATGCTGACTTTAAGGAATTTTGTTACAGTCACTGTGGTAACAGCTTTACAAACTTGGGCAGTTGCTTAATTTCTCTGTACCTCAGTGTCCACATCTGTAAAATGGAGACAATGACTAATCTTACATCTGGAAATAATGCCAAAATGAAATAAAGATAAAGGCTGTTCAAGTTTTGGCATTCAACAGGTTCTCAAAAATTGCTATTGCTTTCAACTACTTTGTTTCTGAAATTTCTGCGAGGGGGAGTGAGTGTGTCTTGTCTTGAAGGCAGGGTAAATTCTCCATCACTGTCCTGTGCTCAGGCAGCGGAGAGATCACACAGCCACTTCCTACTGCATCTGACTACAGTAAAGCAAGAGACTCCGGTTCAGTTTGTAAGAGATTTTGTGCCTAGACTCTTGTGCCAGGAGGGACTTTGACATCATGTCGCAAAGACACCTGAAACCTGATTCCTGTGGTCCCATTACTCAATAAGCGGTTTCTCACGTCTATGGGAATGACTCCCGGACATCTTGCTCCATCTTTAGCTGTGACTATTTTCCTTTCTAGTCATTTGTCTTCCTGGTGTTTCTTCCTATGTGTCGTAATTCTGTTGCTCTGTTCCTTCAGCCACCAAGAAAAATTGATTCGGACTGCGATGTGCCCCACCCACCCAAATCTCATCATGCTTGATACTAACAGACGTCAAATGCTCTGCCAATCCTGGAAACGTAAAATGCTGGGTATCTTCATTCCTTTCGTTTGTGCTGCCTTGTTTACACTGTTGGTCAGCTTTCTGCCACTATAACAAAATGGTCTGGGGGGTGCAGCTCAGTGGTAGGGCACTAGCATTTGTGAGTCCCTGGTTTGAGTTCCAGTACTAACCCCCCAAAAAGCATACATGGCCAACAATCCGACAGCCAAAAGAGATGCGTTTAGTCTCACATGAGCTAGAGTCATGTAAATACACACCATTTTACGTTCCCTGGATTGACAAGCATAGTGACAATATTTTAATTAATTTTATTTATATGTATGTGTACCATGTGTGTGCTTGATGCCCAAGGAGGCCAGAAGAGGGTGTCAGATGCCCTAGAACTGGTGTTACAGACAGTTGTTAGCTGCTATGTGGGTGCTGTGAACCAAACCTGGGTCCTCTGCAAAAGCAGCCAGTGCTCTTAACCACTGAGCCATCTCTCCAGCCCATGATGACAATTTTTTAATTGACATATAGTCATTGTATCTAGTTTTGGGTTTCATAAAGACACTTTCATACAAATATATAAAGCGCTTTGACCATTTCAACCCCTGAATCTACTTCTTTCTCCCCCCCCACTAGTCCCCTTTGTTCCTTCTGATAGTTTTGCTCTATTTTCATGACAGATATATGTATATAAAATTTTATGGATGCAACTAGGATCTAATCTTCTGAGTCTGACATACTTCACTTAATATGATGATCCCAATTGCATCCATTTTCCTGTAAATGACACTTTTTTTTGGTCTTTTTTGAGACAGGGTCTCCCTGTAGCCCCAGCTGTCCTGGAACTCACTATGTAGACCAGGCTGGCCTTGAACTCACAGAGATCCGCCTGCCTCTGCCTCCCAAAAGCTGGGATTAAAGGCATGCACCACCATGCCTGGCCCATTTTGTTCTTTTTTATGGCAGCCTAATACTCCATTGTGTCTGTATATTGCATTTTCTTCATTTATCTGTTGATGCATACCTGTCCTGATTCCATAACTTGATTATTGTGAATAGTGCTGCAATGCATGTAGGTGTGGGGTTGGAGAGATGGCTCAGCAGTTCAGAGCACTGGCTGCTCTTGCAAAGGTCTTGGGTTTGGTTCCCAGCACCCACATGGAAGCTAATAAGCATCCATAACACTAGTTCTGGGGGATCTGATGCTCTCTTCTGACCTCCAAGGGCACTGCATGCATGTTGTACATTTAGATACATGCAGGGAAATCATTCATACTTTTGCTTCTAGTTTGTATAAAAATACAAATTAATTAATTAATTAAAAAAAAACCTCAATCAGAGTTGGAGAGATGGCTCAACAGTTAAAAGCACTAGTTGTTCTTGCAAAGGACCTGAGTTTGAATCCAAGCACTCACATGGAAGCTAACCTATCTAACCAGCTAACCAACACAGGTATACTTACATACATGCAGGAATAGCACTGATACATACACACACACACACACACACACACACACACACTAAATCTTAAAAGAATATTTAAAAAAAACAAACCTAGCCAGGCGTAGTGGCGTATGACTTTACTCTCAGCACTCAGGAGGCAGAGGCAGGTGGATTTTGGTGAATTCAAGGCCAGCCTGGTCTACATAGTGAGTTCTAGGCCATCTGGGGCTACAGGGAGACCCTGTCTCAAAAAGATAAACAAACAAACAAACAAAAAAACAAACCTTCCTTTTGTTTGTGGTTTCTGGGAATTGAAAAGGTACATAAAAGACATAGTGGAAATTGTTCTCTAAAGGCAACTGATATTTATACATGTTGTATGTAATTCAGAGATCATGCATATTACAGAATTACAGACTGATTTGTACTTGACATCATTTAGAGATAGGTTATTCTCTTTTATTTTATTTATTTATTTATTATTTATTATTTATGCCACAGTATGCATATGGAAGTCAGAGGACTAACTTGTAGGAGTCAGTTCTTTCTTTCCACCACGTGGGTCCCCAGGATCGAAATGAGGTGGTCACCTTTGGCAGCCCCTTTACCAGCTGGCCTGGAACTTGCTATGGAGACCAGGCGTGAATCTCTTAGAGATATGCCTGCTTCTGCCTCCCATGTGCCGGGATTAAAGTGTGCCCCACCACACCCAGCTCAGATTGGTTAAGTCATATATGTTTATGTACATGTATTTTACATGTGTGTGTGTGTGTGTTCTTTTTTCCTTTTCAGATAAATGGTAGCATTTCTGTGGACCTTTTTACAATATTATCATCAGATGATAAAAGATCAGGTCAGGGTCAGCAGAAAGTCTGGAAAAAAAATGGACTTGTCTGTATAGTCATTGAAATTAAAAAAAAAAAATCTTACAGTTTAACAATGCACGCCTTTAATCCCAACACTCGGGAGATTGAGCCAGGTGGGCAGCAACTTTGAGGCTAGCTCAGAATACTGAGCTACAAAGTAAATTTAAGGCCAGCTTGAGCCACATAGCAATATTCTGTGAAAAAAAGCAAAAGACTATTTCTCATGAATAGAAAAACTCTGAGGAATAGGGATTCAATTAAATAGCAGAAGATGATGTGGCCTGGGATTTAGACCCAGTTAAAGCCCTAGGGCTGGTAGTCCAGTCACATCCCATTGAGTCAACAAAAGGGCAGAGGCAAGCAATTCTTCCTTCTAGACAATGACACCTGAGTTGTGTCTCAGACAAATAGCACAGATGTAGAGAAGACATGCTTATAACCAAATAAAAATAGGAGGTGAATACATCAAGAGATAATTGCACATTAACATCAAATATATGTCAAGTGCCTGATGGAATCAGGGCAGAGTAGAGAACCTGTGAGGCAGGGAAAGGAAGCAAGCTTTCACAGACACGAGGAGAGGCTCCACAGCTGGGCATGAAGGCTGAGGCTGAGGGCCTCCAAGTGGGAGGTGGGTGAGCAGCAACTTGGACAGGGCCAGCTTGAGGAGCTGCCAGGGCCTTAGCTGGTCTGGGAAGGCTTCCCAGTGGAGCCGGCTTTCAGAGCAGCTTGAATGAGGGAGAGGAGCAGGCTGCTGAACAGGCTGAGGGAGGGTGTTTTGGGCACACTGCCGACCCACACTGGCAGAGCTCCAGAAGGGTGCTTGGTTATCCTCTTCCTGTTGTGTCTTTCACTCTTTTGTGTTTCCTTCAAGATCTCAGAATCTGGCTGGTAGCAAGTGAGCGATCACCAAAGTGCAAATGGAGGTTCTTGGTGTCAGAGGTAAGACAGAGGAGGGAGCGACACCAGGTGAACTGGCCCTGGCAGAGGCCAAAGTAGACTAGCAGGAGGCACAGAACCCTGTGTGGGCATCAGGGGCCTGGATTGTTGCCCCAACTTAGATCCTCACTTAGGGGCCTCTCATATTAGGTATATGGACCATAAGACACTTCCCAACCCAAGTGTGGTGATTGCACACCAGTAATCCCAACCCTTAGGAGGAGGAGGCAAGAGGATGTTGAGTTCAAAGTCAGGCTGGGAAATATAGTTAGAATCTGTCAGAGAGAGAGAGAGAGAGAGAGAGACAGGGAGAGACAGAGATAGAGACAAAATCTCTTCCCAGTCTAAGCAGTTCAGTCATTGATCATGGAAAGAAATGAGTCTCCCAGTTTGGTGATCAAACAGCCTCAACGCTATTCCCTCAAAGCTATGCAGTAAAAACATCTTTTTGTTGTTTTTGTTTGTTTTCTTTTTGGTTTTTCTTTTTTTTTTGGGGTCTTTTTGAGACAGGGTCTCCCTGTAGCCCCAGCTGTCCTGGAACTCACTGTGTAGACCAGGGTGGCCTCGAACTCACAAAGATCTGCCTGCCTCTGCCTCCCAAGTGCTGGGATTACAGGCGTGTGCCACCATGCCCGGCCAAACATCGTTTTTAGTCAAGCCTGCCAAGCCCTCGATAGAAGTCTTTCTCATATACCATTTCCTGCATTTCATCATGGTCTATGATGAGAACAGGTATGTTATTAACCCATTTTACAAAGGTGGAAACTGAGAAACACGCTGGTACGTTCACAATCCTACCCGGAGCTACTCCTGGTGGTGTTGCGCTCCCACCCGCTCCACCTGGATGTTAAGTGTAATTCTGAGCCGTTAGTTCTCCTAGCTTCAAGGTCACGTGAGGCCACTCTCACCTGAGTCTTAGCACTGAAGATGCCTCTGCTCCACCAGGCAGATCCCTATTGCACCCAGGCCGCTCAGGGCACATCCTGTAATCCCACGAAAATGTGCTGTAAACTGGCACTCAGAGCCAGGGGACCTATCCTCTGGACTCTTGGGGTAGTGGCACAGGCTGCCTGGGCTCCGGTGTGAGGGGAGTGTCTGCCTTTCTTCCAGCCTGGCTTCCTGTCTAGACATCATGAATGGTCCACTGCATTTAGCATGCTGAGTTAGCCTGCCAGCTCTGTCAAGCCCACACAGTTCAGTGCCCGGTGCTGCTTCCCCCTCAGCGGCACTGAGGTCTGGAAGGAAGGGTTGGTCACTGCGGAGCAAGCCTAGGGGACTGTATAATGAGGGGATGCAGAGGAGCAGAAAGACACCAACACACCCAGAGACAGCTAGACATCCCTGTCCTCACGCAGCTGCCCTCCCTCTTCTCCCACACCTGAGAGAACAGGTTGTCAAGGCAACATCTCGAAGGCCCTAGCATCCACAGCCCCGCTGGTCCCCATGGGCTACTGAACATGATGGTGAAGGAAGGGCCGTCTCTCAGGCTGGCACTAGAAAAATGTGCCTAGGGACTAACTGTCTGGAACATCTAACCCCAGCCAAGATACTCCCCTTTTTGGACTCTGCCTTTCTACAGGATGACCTTTGTACAAGAGGCAAAGCTAGGAGAAGCACCAGCCTGGCCAGGAGGAGGCAGGATGCCACGGCTTGTTTTCTGCACATATGAGGCATGTACTTGCAGCACAGCTTTGGCCCTGGGCTGCTCCTGACACAGGACTTTAAGATGGCAGGAGGAAGTGGTTTCCATTCTTCCTAGCCCAGAGAATTGACGTGGTCTCAGCTCTATAGGCCCCACTGTGGACAACAAACAAGCTTCAGTTGTGGGATGTTCTACAAAACACAGTTGACTTTCTGCATCGGGAGTCCATAACCACAATTCAATCACCCTCAGATCGTGTCATGTAGTTAGGCCTGTGCCACTTGTTTGGGCTGGACATGTGCAGATTTCCCTTGTTATCATTCCTTAAACAATACAACTATTTACATGGCATTTACATTACATTAGGGATCATAAGTAATCTAGAAATGATTAAAGTATACAGGAAGATGCAGACAGCAAATACAAAGGACTTTAGCATCTGTAGATTTTGGCATCCTGGAACTAATCCCCTATGAATGCCACAGGATGGCTATACCTGACCTGAACTCTTTCTAAACCAAATCAAAACAGCAACAAAGCCAGGCCTGATGGTGCATGCCTATAATCTTAGCACCCAGGAGGTAGAGGCCAGAGGGCCAGGTGTTCAGGGTCAGCCTGGGCTACATGATACCCTGTCTCAAAAAACAAAACCAAGCCAGGCCTGGTCCCAGCACTTGGGAGGCAGAGGCAGGCGGATCTCCGTGAGTTCAAGGCGAGTCTGGTCTACATAGCGAGTTCCAGGCCAGCTGGGCAGACCTTGTCTCAAAAGACCAAAACAAAACAAAACAAAGCCAAACCAAAACCAAATTAATGGTGCTGGAGAAATGGCTCAGCAGTTAAGAGCAGTTGCTGTTCTTCCAGAGGACCAGAGTTTGGATCCTGGCATCCATGTAACTCCAGTTGCAGGGGATCTGACACCCTCTTCTGGTCTCTGCAGGTACCTGGTGTGCACACACACACAGACAAATAAGTAAAAATAAATAAATAATAAATATATTGTTTTGAACAAGGTCTCACTTGTGGCCCTAGCTGGCCTGGAATTCATTATGTAGAACACGCTGGCCTTGAACTCACAAATGCTGGTTTTAAAGGCATGCACCACCATGTCCAGCATGGTGGCACATAAACAAAATAAATCTTTTGTTTTGCTTTGTTTTTAAACAAACAAACAGCCAGGCATGGTGGCACATGTCTTTAATGCCAGCAAGAAAGAGAGATAATACTATTTACCTCTATTTTTTTTTTTGTCTGAAAAACCAAAGGTAAATGTTTTGTTTCATACACCTACTTAAAAGTATACATATAGAGCTGGGCATGGTGATACACACCTTTGATCCCAGTACTCAGGAAGCAGAGGCAGGTGGAGCTCTCTGAGATCGAGGTCAGCCTGGCCTACATAGTAAGTTCCAGGCTAGCTGGGGCTACAGGGAGACCCTGGCTCAAAAAGGAAAAAACAAGAAAACCTGCCAGAGTCATCAAAAATAAGAAATGTAGGCTACAAACTATCACAACCAAGAAAAACTTAAGGAGACATAATGTGCTGACACTAATGTCAGAGCAAGATGAGCACCGGGCTGGGAGTTTACTAACACCAGCAGTAGCCAGCTTTGCCAGAGTGATGTTCTATTATCAAATACAAGTTTTTTTTGTTTTTTTTTTTATGTGTGTGTGTGTGTGTCTGTGTGAGTCTATATACATGTGTACATGTGTGTGTATGGGTGTGCACATGAGTGCTCAGAGGCCAGAAGAGGGTGTTAGATCTCTCAGAACTGGAGTTACAGGAGTTTGTGAGGCATCCTGCTTGTTACGTGGGTGCTGGGATCAAACTATAGTCCTTATGTTTGAACAGCAAGTGCATCTCTCTAGCCCTCATACAGGACTTTTCTTTAAAATAAACATTTTTTAAGTTTTTTTTTTTTTTTCTGAGACAGGGTCTCCCTATAGCCCCAGCTGTCCTGGAACTCACTATGTAGATCAGGCTGGCCTCGAACTCACAGAGATCTGCCTACTTCTGCCTCCCAAGTGCTGGGACTAAAGGCATGCGCCACCACGCCCCACTAGAATAAACATTTAAAAATATATTTCATTTATTATTTTTATTTTATGTGTAATAGCGTATTGCCTTGCATGTATATAAGTACACCCATGTTGTGAAATGCCCTCAGAGGACAGAAGAAGCCGTCGGATCCCCTGGAACTGGAGTTACAGACAGTTGTTAGTTGCCATGTGGGTGCTGGGATTTGAACCCGGGTCTTCTGCAAGAACAGCCAGTGTTCTTAACCGCTGAGCCATCTCTCCAGCCCCCCATACAGGACTTTTTTCAAATAAAAATTTTATTTCACGGGTTCTGGGAAATGTTTCAGGTAAAGTGCTTGCTGCTCAAGCATGAGGACCTGAGTTTGGTTTTAGCCGAGTGGGATGGTGTGCATCTGCAGCCCCAGAGGGACGCAGTGGTGGAGGCAGATCCAGGGGGCTTGCTGGCCAACCAGTCTAGCCAATTGGTGAGCTCCAGGCTCAGTGAAAAGAACAAGGTGGAGAGTGAGGAGGAGGAGGCCCGTCACCAACCTCCAGCCACCACACCCTCAGCTGATGTTGACTGGGGTGTCAGAGTGAGCCACTGGCAGGTCATGTAAAGACAAACTTGCTTTTTGTTGTTTTCTGTTTGGGTTTTGTAGTTGTTCCTTTGAGGATCTCCCTGTACCTCTGGCTGGCCTGGAACTCTCTATGTAGATCAGGCTGGCCTTGAACTCACAGATTCACTTGCCTCTACCTCCCAAGTGCTGGGATTAAAGGTGTGTGCCACCATCATGCCTGGCCTTGGTGTTTTGAGACACTGTTCTACTGTGTCACCCAAGCTGACCTTCTACTGAAAGCACACTTTAAATGGATTTGGCTTCTCTGCTTAATGCCTCTAGCCCACGGCTGTGGGAGGAGACACTGTGGTATCTCCGACACTGGCTCTAAGATGCTCAGCCTCATTCTGTTACATTCTGGCCCGCAGAGTTAAGTGGCTACCTGGGGTGACCTTCCAACCTTCGCTAGAAATGACAGACTCAGGCTAGGAGTGGGCAAGATGTCGACTCCCACTTGTCCTAGGGCAACGAAGGCTTTCTATTATACATAATAGATCAAGAAAAATATCTCTAGATAAGGTTTATTTGAGACCAACTGGTCATTACCCAAGATTTATCTGCAAGACACACAGTAATTAAAAATGCCAGAATGGTGGAACTAACCTTCTTGGATGTTTAACAGACATACCTTGAGATCTATACTAATTGGGTCAGAGGGATTCAAAGGACACTTTTTGCTCCTTGCCCTCCTGGGTCGATTAGTTCCCAGGGACTATGAGCATCGCGCAAAATGTCCTGTAATGATGGTGGGTCATCTGGCCTCTTGATCAACGAAGCTGAGGAGACCCCACCAGATGGACTTGAACCAGTGTCCAGTCTA
>NW_008350467.1:389413-392667 GCF_000622305.1 Nannospalax galili
GGGTTGAAGGAAGGGACACGGTAGTAAGCTGATTAGGATCCGAGGCCTAGTTCTACCTAAGGGATGAAGATGCCTGGTAACTGAGCCCTTCTTCTGAGCCCATTTCTAGCTCTACCTAAGGGATGAGGATGTCTGGTAACCCAACCCTTCTTCTGAGCCCATTTCTAGCTCTACCTAAGGGATGAGGATGTCTGGTAACCCAACCCTTCTTCTGAGCCCATTTCTAGCTCTACCTAAGGGATGAGGATGTCTGGTAACCCAACCCTTCTTCTGAGCCCATTTCTAGCTCTACCTAAGGGATGAGGATGTCTGGTAACCCAGCCCTTCTTCTGAGCCTATTTGATCATCATCTACTTTCTGAAGCTATTGCTCTCCCTCCTCTGAACCCTTACAGCCCCCTGTGTTAAGGAATGGCGTTTGCCTCACTAAGCTAGTAGTTTAGGCGTGTATATACGACTTACCCTAGCAGACAGGGATTCTGTTCTTTGTCTGGGCGTTCCTATGAAAGTGTACTCTGGCTGAATTTAATCTGAGACCCCAAGTAATCTGAGACCTCTAAGGAGGTGGCATCATGAGTGGCTTCTTGAGGGAGGTGAGTCTGGCAGTATGGCTGAGGGAGAGCTGCAGCTCTTTCTCTTCCCTCAGACAAGGCAAGTGTAAGCTAGAAACCAGGTGCGGCACTCAGTGAAGCTCAGGGGTCAGATCCTCAATAGCCAGTTCTTGGAGGCGGGCTCTGCCTGCCTTCCAGAGTTTCACTGTCTAGTCTCAGCCCACCAACCTGCCCACTTGCATGTGCCTTCCTTCTCCTTCCCTGATCACTGCAACCGCTGTGGCTTTGTCATTCTGACGACCAGCCTGGTATGTCAGTGTGAAAACCTTGTTTGGCAGGCTCTGCCCTGCCTGGGTTTGTGAGCTGTCTTTTGTGAATTGGCTTGAGCTATTCTGGGCAAACATATGTGGGTCTCCGACCCCCAGCTCAGCTCTGGCATCAGTGTAAGCACAGTCAACAGTGGTGATAGGATATGGTTTCCTGCGGCATTAAAGGCAGCTTTCCTTGCCTGGCAGCTTGTCTACAGCTCCGATGCCTGATCGATTTTTCTGTTGGATTTTGTGTCCCTTTTTGACAACCCCCTTTCCATTGATGAGAAACTGTCAAAAGGAACATGGCTCCCACTTTGCCAGTCACTGCTGTGTCATGGAGCTTGAGAACTTGTCTATCATTGATCCCAAACACCCACACAGTCTGTATCCTAGCTACTCTAGAAAGTTCTAACCCCAGCCTTTAGTGAATTAATAAAAGCTCATGTCTGCGACCTGTGAGGTAACACTGGCATGGGAATCTATTTTTTTTTTTCTTAACGTAAGGTTCTCTTTTATTTAAAAGATCGTTCACAAAATACCATATCTATAGGCTCACTTTCTGTTGTAGAACTGATTATATTAAGTGTGTGGACTCGCATTCTCGCACTGTGTCAGCTGGTTACCCAGCAGTGTGGATGGATGGGCCTGTTCTGACTTTTCCAGACTGGAGATGGATTCACGCACATGAAAGTTTTGGCTTTGTTTACAACCACACAATGCATGTCTGTCTTATGTTAGGTATTGCTTTTACACAAATGGTTCTTATCTCAGGGCAGAGAAGATGGCGGGTGAAGGAAGGGGCAAGAGTTCTCTAGGTTCCTGAGAACTTGTGACGAAGACAATCATGAGCTCAGAGCAGGCTGAGGAGGAGCTGCTGTCCACTGGCAAGTCATGGCACCTGATTCTTCATGAATGTGTATATGTATGTGTGCGTGTGTGTGATATAGAGTTGTATGTAGTATGTACGGGATGATGGCCAGCAGTGTACATGTGAGTTGTAGACATACTTGTGTGTGCTGTGTGTGCTGCAGTGTTGCATGTGTACACATAGGTGTGAGTGTCTGGAATGTATCCATGAGTGGACACTAAGTCTGTGCAGAGGATGTGTGGGTGTGTGTCAGGGCATGAGTACATGCAGGTGTCTCTGTAGGAGGTAAGGAAGTTCTCCAGTCTAAGCCCTGGTGAAGGGTCAGGACTGGATCCTCTCAGACTCTAGCCTGTGGCGAGAGGATCTTTTAACAACCCCCTCCCCACATCTAAACCTCCCTCTCACCACCAGTGAGTCCTCCACAGTTCAATGGGCACTAGGACATATTACCAGGAGGTCAAGCCCCTCTTGCTCCTACTGGAGGGAGGTCCATGAGAGAAGGTCAGTGCCCTCTTCCCTTCTTGGTCCAGTCTTTCACTACCTGGGGCAGGGTGTGGGGAGCCGCCTGCCGTCCTTGCAGACGCCATTACAAGATGGCGCTCACATCCGGTTCATGCTGAGCAGTAAATAAGTCAGTACGCATGCCCGAAGTAATTTTCCACCTTCTAGTCTCTGCCTACCTCGTGGCGTGATATGGGCTGATGAGTTTGTGACCAATCAAGAGTTGCCACGTCCAAGACGGGCTTACTAACCTATATAAGGGCTGGGTTTCCGACATTCGGGGTCTTCGCCCTGTAAGCTTATGCTCTCCCTCTCAAGATGCATTAAAGCTTTTCTGCAGAAGGATCCTGAGTGTGCGGCGTCATTCTTGCTGGTGAGACGATAACGTGGGACAACTAGTGCTGAGACCCGGGAATTCAACCAAACCATCGTCAGCACCATTGGAGACCCCTTGAGTTCAAGGAGGATTCAGAACTGCAGGTAAGGACGTTCAGAGAGGTATGTTTTTTCTGGACTTTGGCTTGAACCTGTTTCCGCCTTGGAAAGGTAGCTTTGAGGCCTTGGTTATCATTCTGGGAGCACTTATAGTTTTGTTGTATAAAACATGCCAGGCCGTTGTGGCGGAAAGTCGAAATGTTCTTGAGGAAGTCCAGGATAGCATGTCAGAAACTGAACGCAGTGAGAGGTTAGGTGCACGAAAAAAGAAACGGGCCCCAAATAAGGAAAATGGCCCTCCCGGAAGGTCTGTTGACAAGGGAGCGTATTTTAAAGAGCCTAGAGATTCTTTGCCTGTCGAGAGGCCGGACAAAGGGACTAGTATATACCCCGTCTGAGAACTAAAGGCTCTGCAATTAAGTAGTTCAGGAAGCCCCGGGAGCTCTGAGGACGAGAGCCTTGACCCAGAGGAGGAGGCGGAGCTAGATGAGGAAGTAGCGAAGTATGAGGAAGAAAGATATCATCCAGATGATCATGTACAAGGCAACAAGAGACACCAAAAACATTCACATTCTGTGATGGCCGCTTC
>NW_008350467.1:395030-429626 GCF_000622305.1 Nannospalax galili
TGACTTTGTGGTCAATAAGACATGCCATGTCAAAGTAGAGAACCACTCTTCATAACAACTGAATATTCAAAGCAGTGGCATAGATCCCGCACCTCACATTGCACACAATATAACTCAAGTGGTTGTAGACGTAAATGCAGGAGCTAAAACAATGAAACTCTTTAGAAAAAGTTAAAGATTCATGAACTTGGACAAGTAATAATTTGTGAAACAAGACATTTCAGTTCCAGTGATAA
Organism: Nannospalax galili; assembly: GCF_000622305.1. Classification (NCBI taxonomy): domain Eukaryota; kingdom Metazoa; phylum Chordata; class Mammalia; order Rodentia; family Spalacidae; genus Nannospalax; species Nannospalax galili. Next base: position 395,267 of record NW_008350467.1, read on the forward strand.
AACACTATAGGTTCAATTTCATCAAAATCTAATCAAAATGGATAAAAATGTCTATGTCCAAAATACATTATTAAACACTTAGATGCAATGATAACAAAGCAAACAACCTTAGTCCAGTCTGTGCATTGTGGGGAGCCGCCTGCCATCCCTGCAGACGCCATTACAAGATGGCGCTCACATCCGGTTCATGCTGAGCAGTAAATAAGTCAGTACGCATGCCCGAAGTAATTTTCCACCTTCTAGTCTCTGCCTACCTCGTGGCGTGATATGGGCTGATGAGTTTGCGACCAATCAAGAGTTGCCACGTCCAAGACGGGCTTACTAACCTATATAAGGGCTGGGTTTCCGACATTCGGGGTCTTCGCCCTGTAAGCTTATGCTCTCCCTCTCAAGATGCATTAAAGCTTTTCTGCAGAAGGATCCTGAGTGTGCCGCGTCGTTCTTGCTGGCGAGACGATAGCGTGGGACAGCAGGGCCAGCACTGTTCCAAACCTTTGGAGTCTCCTGGACCCCTCAGCTGAGAGTGATGCACTTGGTGGCAGACACCAAAGGACAACAGACTGCTGACGCAAGCCTGAGGTTGTGTGGGTTCTGCCCAGGTGATGGAGGAGGAGCTTTGCATAGCAAGTTCCAATTTGCATTTCATTAGGTAGCTGAGGTCTTGGAAGCCCCACAGTGCAGCTTAAGCCTCTGATCAGAGGAAGGCAAGAGTGGTGTCTGAGCTGACAAAGATGGGCCCCAGTGGGCAGGGCTGCCTCTTCAGCCTCAGGCTTGACTCTGCTGCCTCTGGGAATGTCCTGTGCCTCCTTAGGCTCTTCGTAAACAAGATCAAAGCCCAGACGTTCAGGGCTTCTGTTATTAACATTCGCTGTCTTGTTGTAGGTCAAGAATAGGGAGAATAGTGTGTGCCTCAGTTTCCAAAGATATAAATGGGAACTGAAAAGGACATGTGTTTCTTCTGGCAAGAAGCAGACAAGAAGAGATATAAGACCATCTCCAGCCGGAGGACAGTGGACAGGTGTAGTGATGCTGTAAAGTGCTCAGCCTGGACCTGTGAACAGGCTCATTCCTGCTCTGCCTTCTTCCGTACCAGTCCCCTGTCTGGCCTACGCACCTGACCACCCTCATCTCAGCTTCCTGTCCTGGGAAGGACATCCTACCCCCTGTTCTGCAGAGCCTTTGCAAGTGTGGAGAACTACCCTGGAGACCTCACAACGCCGCAGTACTATGGAGAGCACCTCAGGACCCCAGAGGCAATGCTGTGCTGAGGGGAGGGGAGGCTGCACCCAGGACTGAGTTAAGGGTGTCTAGATAAGAGGGAAGACAAGATGGAGCCCAGGATTCAGTCTTCTATTCCTCCTCCTCCTTCCCACAGTTCCCAGGCTTCCTTTGCAGCCAGCACAGGAACAGCCCTAGGGACTGGCGAGGTGGAGTTTCAGCTGAGTGTCCTTTGGCAGAGACGTTTGGGGGAGGAGGAGCTCGGGCAGTGGTCAGTACAGTTAAATTGGAGCTCTTGATATTTTAAGACCAGGAAAGAATTCTGGAAAAAAATGGAAGAGGAGCCAGGCGCGGGGGTGGGTGGAATGTAACGTGGTGAAGGAGGGCACTAGCGTAGGGGCCCAGATCGGAGGCTTGGGCTACAGTCCACACTGCTTGCTGTAAGTCCAAAGATGTGTCTTCTGGCTTTTATTTATTTATTATTTATTTATTTTTCTGTTTTGCAGTGCTAGAGGTGGAACCCAGGGCCCTGCATATGCGAACCAGGTGATCTACCACTGAGCTGCACCTCCAGCATTTCTCTGGTTGTTAACAGGGATGAAGATGTGCTTGTGGGTGCTAAGGGCAGTGTGTCTGTGCCAGGGCCAAGTCCCTTTGTGTGTGCACCACTGAAGTCCCACTTGGTTCTCTGTTCTGCTGGTGGCTGACCTTTCTCTTGTGTTCTATAGTCACACTGCCCTGACCTGAGGCCCCAGACAAGCGGTCAGAGTTATATGAACCCATCCCTCCTGTGGCCAGGTTGATTGGTACTCCCAGAACCATCAATGACTCCTGTAGTTTGTGGAGAGGCTCAGGGCTGTGGTCAGGTGAGTCAGCCCAGGGCAGATCTCCTTGTGGGATGTGTGCACCCGTAGCGATGTGGTAGAACAAGGTTTGGGAGGAGCACTTCATCTCTCAGCCCTCAGATTCATCCAGTTTGTACATTTAATTTATCTGTTTTCTTTCCTTCCCTCCCTTCCTCCCTCCCTCCTTTTCTCTCTCTTTCTCTCTCTCTCTCTCTCTCTCTCTCTCTCTCTCTCTCTCTCTCTCTCTCTCTCTCTCTCTCTCTCTCTCTCTCTCTCTCTCTCTCTCTCTCTCTCTCTCTCTCTCTCTCTCTTTCTCTCTCTCTCTTTCTTTCTTTCTTTCTTTCTATCTATCTATCTTTCTTTCCCTCCCTCCCTCTTTCTCCCTCCCTCTCTCTTTCTCTCCCCCTTCCTCCCTCTCTTTCTTTCTCTTTCTCTTCTTCCTTCCCCCTCCCTCTCTCTCTTTCTCTTTCTTTCTTCCTCTCTTCCTCCCTCCCTCCCTCCCTCCCTCCCTCCCTGTTTCTTCTCTTCAAGCCCTGGTTGCCTGATACTTGCTATGTAGCTCAGACTGGCCTCAGACTTGCAGCAGTCCTCCTCAGCCTCCCAAGTGCTGGGATCCTAAGTGTTTGACATAATGCTCAGTTTCAGATTGCACATTTTATATGACATTAAAAGGAGGTTTTGCAATTTAACGTAGTAGGGCCCCCAACTTTTTCCGATTTTCCCTCTCAGTGGTCTGGGAAGCATAAGGGCAAGTTTGTGAGGGGGTAAAGGACACCATTTGGTAATGTACCTGAGTCAGTAGGGGACGGATGTCCAACATAGTTACAGAGGTCGAGCCAGATACCCACGACCTGTCTCTCAGGTACTGAGACCTCATATGTCTTGGCGCAACTCACGAGGCATAAAACATGAGCCAGACCACAGACAAAAAACTGGCATTGCCAAGTCATTCTAGGCACTGGAAGGCCCAGCTTCAGTTTAGTTTTCTTTCTTATAAAATGCTGCTCCAAATCCCCTTGGGGCAGCAAAATGGGAGACTGAAAAACAGAAGCAAAACTAGTGTAAGTTCAGTAAAAGGTGTAAAAGTACTTTTTGAACTTTTCCTCTCTTGTGTTGGGGAGGACTAGGGAGTGAACCCTGTGCGTGCTAAAGAGATGGTCTGCCACTGAGCTTGCCTGACGTTCCCTTGGTAGTTTCAAAGTCCTGTATCATCCTAACAGTCCAGGTGTCCTAGCCAGCAGTGTAAAGATAATGTTCCTTTGGGTCAGGAATGTCATGCTCACATGGCAATTGTCTAGATGTCCTGCTTGTGAATTGACACAAGGCATATGAGGCCTCAATACCTGAAAGACGGGTTACGAGTATCTGGAAGCTTCTCTGGCCTCCAGAGGGGCAGCAGATTTTTAGCCCTGGACTGTCTCGGGTTTCCCAGTTGCCCTAGCATCATCTTTTCAGGGGTGTGTTTTGTTTCATTGTTTTTTATTTTTTGGTTGTAGCTGCTTTGAGACAGGATCTCCTGTAGCCAGGCCGACCTTCAACTCACTAAGCAGCTAAGGATGACCTTCAATTTCTGATCCCCCCTGCCTTCTATTTGGAATTATAGGTATGCACCACTGCAGCTGGTTTTAATTGCATACTAGGCTAGCACTCTACCAACGGAGCTACATCCCCAGTTCTGTTGACTTGTTCTTTGAAATAGGTGCTTGCTATATACCCCAGGCTGGCCTTGAACTCTCAGCAATCCTCCTGCCTCAGTCCCCTGAGTATTGGGATTATAGATGTGCTCCACCATGCCCAGCTGTTTTGAGTTTTAAATAGGTGGGGTGACGTTTCTACCAAGGCTTTCCTGCCTCTGTCAATAACCTCCGCAGTTATTATCCATCTTTTCCAACAGACTGTTTGCTCAGTTGGACAGGATTTGTTGATCTGCTGTCCACAATCACAGGACATTTTGTGGTGGTTATTTTCCAAAGCATTCTTCTATCATATTGCATCAACTCATTTATCAGCCCACATCTGAGGGCTAACTACTGCTGTGTAATCATTATATGCCTGTTTCCATGATCCACAGCAGACAGGGTGCCTGGCCTCCGATTATGCCTTCAGTCATGTTGTCAGGTGGTTGTTACTGAGCAAGTTTTCATTTCTTATGGGTCTGTTATAACGTGTACCAGTGAACAGATGATTCTGAAAGAATCCAGCACTTTCCTTTCTATGTTCATAGTAGTCACGATTGTATCTCAGCTGCTTCAACAAGTGGTTCAAAATTATTTATTTATTTATTATTATCGTGTATATGATGTGTGTCTGTGTGTAGCCACATGCATGCCATGGTGCACATGTGGAGATCAGAGGACAGTTTTGTGCAGTTGGTTCTCCCCTTCCATCTTTACATTGGATCTAGGTATTGAGTTCAGGTGGTCAGGCTTATTCAACAAAGTGCTTTGCCCACTGAGCCATTTCGTCAGCCCCAGGCTGAAGATGCTTTATTCACCCGAGTTTGCTACTGGTTCTCCATCCCACAGTTTTTCTAACAGATTTGACTGTTCAGTTTTCAGATTTTAATACAAAATCACTATAATTTTCACAGACCAACTGGGTTGCTATGATACTTACTGTAGACTCCCCTCAGTTTGCAATCATGGATCAGTCTCTGTTGTCAGAGTGATTTGTTTCCTTTTCACCTAAGAAACAGGGAGGCTTTTCAGGGGAGCATGCCACAGATCGTTGCTCCTTACCATTCTGATATTCTGTACACTGTCTGCTGTCAGATCATCTTGCAATACCATGACTGTGTTGGCATGGTCGTGACAAATGATGGCAGTTGCCTAAATCTTCTCTTCATATGTAGCCCATGCTGGTCTCAAATTTTTGATCCTCTTGTCTCAGCCTTTTGAAGGCTAGGATTATAGATGTGTACCTCCATGCCTGGCTCAAATTCTTACCGCCCCCCTCCCCATGGTGCTAGCTGCCTTTATCAACCTATCCTTATTACTTTACTCATCTAGATGGTATTTACTGGGTACAAGGCCGTGGAGAGATGTATAGGAAACAGGGGCTCAGCCATTCCCTTCATATTTGCTGGGACAGATAGATAAGATACTGCAAAGTTTTCACCTCATTCAATTTTGGAGGCCTAGCACCTAAAACCAAAACACGAAAAGATAGAAAAGATACCTTTGGAATGAAGAGGCTGGTAGGGAATCGTGACCCTCATGGGACAACTGACAAGACTGTACACGTTGTGGCAGGGACTAAATCTTTACACACTACCCGATATATAATCTTCCAGGTTTTTTTTTTACTATTGTTTCATAGTTTCTCTTCGTACAAAAATTTTGATCACTGAAATCACCTCTTTAAGTTAGGATGTTGGGGAGTGTGTCAAATTGGGGTTGTGCTATTTAAAAAAAGGCCTTTTTTATATTATACTGTAATTATATAAAATGCCATTGGTATTTACAAAAGTAAAGGGAATAGACTTACTACTTTCAAGTACAAATCAGAGCAAGTGAAACAGCTCTTGGGAGGCTGAGGAGATGTAGATTTTCTATCAGTTATTCTCAGGGGTGAGGGAGGAGCACACAGTCTTATCTCAAGTTGTTCTTTCACAGTTTGGTTCAGTTTACTTTTCTTTTTGGCAAGGCCCATCTTCCCAGGGCGCATGGCTGTGGGGTGGTGGTGGTAAGGGAGGACCTGGCTGGCCTGTCAGAAGTACCTAATAGATTTTGGAAGTGAATCCTCTTTTGGCAGACAGGACAGCCATCTAGGTATGGGTCTCTGCTCCTTCCCTTGACTTTGCAAAATAGCCTCTCAATATACCCTGTTTGTAAAGACTAGGAAAAGCCACCTGGATAGGTGCCTAGACTTTTGGGTTTTAAGGCAGGCAGAGATGTTGATTTAGGCAATAGCATGGGGAGACCAGGAAAGGGAGAAGAGAAGGAAGAGGAGGAGAAGAAAGAGGTAGAGGAGAAGGAGGAGGAGGAGGAAGAGGAGGAGGAGGAGGAGGAGGAGGAGAGCAGGCGCACAGATGTGTGCACATCAGCACAGTTACTTGTTTTTAGTGGGAGGAGGAAGAAGCTCAAAAACAAAACAAAACCAACCAAACAAACAAAAACCCTGAATGCAGACAGGATTCCTTTGGAAAGGAGGGGCTGGTGGGGAGCTGCAACCTTACCCCCTGGGACTCCAGCTCAGAAGCACAGCTGGGCAGTTCAGTGAACCTGTTAGTAACATGAACTTGGTTGCTGTATTTCTCAGCCTGAGCTCATGCATTATTTACCTGGGGTAAGTAAACCTGCTTCTCCTGCTGTTGCTGGGGAAACCACTTTGATTTATTGAGTTCTCTCATATTCTCCAATGAAAATGCTCTGGAGTGGGAGGGAGGGAGAAGGCCATCCCAGATCTCAGGGGCTTGCTCAGAATGTGATCAATAAAGGGGAGCCCCAACCTCCCTGGCCTCCAGGAAAGCCCATCAGGAAAAGTGTAGATTTCAACCCTGGGAGCCCCAAGGTTGTCATTTCCTACTTTGCAGAGTGTCCCCTCTCTGCTGCATACCCGAAAATCCCAAGGAGAAAGGTGGGCCTTTTCCAAGGCCCCCGTGGAGGCCACAGCACTGTTCTCAGAGATAGGCATCAGTCTGCAACTGACAGGGAGGGGAGGGAGTCACCTTTCCCCAGGGGCAGTTTCCCAGGTGAGCCAGCCTTGGCGAGCCAGTTTCATGAGCACAGCTAGAGTGGTCCTCTCTGGTCCCACTTCCACTCAGCTCATACTCTGGGTGCACCCTTTTGGACCACACAGCTGTGGGGGCTTAGGAAGGGACTGGGAGGAGGGCTTGAGACTCCGGGCTCAAATCTCAGTGTTTTAATTTATAATGTGATCGTGTACATGTTATGTAATCTGTCTGACCCTCTATTCCCCACAAGTGGAAGGTAGATATTAGCATCTGGTGTGGAGTATTTTGGGAACACTGCTCAGTGAACCCAGTCTGTGCTAGGGGCTAGGCCTCTGATTCAGAGTAAGGGCCTGCCAACTTCGGATACATGTTTCCTTTGCTTGACAAGATTCTGAAATCACTGCTACAATGTTCTTCCTCTTTACTGTATTGATTTTTCCTTTCCTCTCTTTGTTCTATTTATGGCCTCCTGGCCCCTCACAATTGCATTATTCCTTTAGAAGCGGGAAGGAGGAGGAGGCCTCAGCCTGCCCTGTGCCTAGCCAGCCTGTGCTACCTACATTTCTGGTCTCTGACCTTGTTACACGCTCCTAGATAAAATGCACCTGTGGAGCCTTCCCCCTTTCCAGAAAGAAGCTGCTACTTGTCAGATGAGTGGAGGAGTCTGTCTGGGGATGCAGACTCAAGATCTATCAACAATGTTTGCAAAGATCTACACATTTACAAATTATTTAGACAACAGCCATCAGTTAGAGAACTTTGGTATTTTGTAAAGCATAATGAGCTGGACCTGGTGGCTCATATCTGGCTGAGGCAAGAAGATCAAAGGTTCAAGGCCTGCCTGGGCAACTTAGCAAGATCCTATTTCAAAAATGAGAAAAGCAAGGGGCTGGAGAGATGGCTCAGCAGTTAAGAGCACTGGCTGCTCTTGCAGAGGAAGGGGGTTTGGTTCCCAGTACCCACATGGCAGCTAATAAAACCATCTGTAAGTCAGTTCCAGGGCAATCTGATGCCCTCTTCTGGCCTCTGTGGACATTGCAGCACACAGGTGCACTTACATGCTGACAAAGCACTCACACACATAAAATAAAAATAAATAAATCAAAAAACCCTTTTTAAATGAGAAAAGCGAAGCAGGACCTGAAGGTTGGTGCAGGACACTTGCTTAGCACACGTGGGTTCTAGCCACTCCTCAGCTCTGCAGAAACAAGCAAATGAAGCCCACAAATGTGCGAGGTATCAGTAATGTCATTGTTTTTGCACATTTTTCTAGATTGTCTTTTCTCCTTCCTCTGGGGGATATTTTTGTTATATTCAGGCTTATGTTTAAATCTGCATCTAACCTGTATGCATTACTTGCATCCTTAACATTTCTGCTTTTCAATTAGGTGCTAAACATCCCCAAGTGACTTAGTTTCTCTCCACTCAAGCGGGCTCATCTGCTCAGGCCTCTGCCCTTCCTGTTTTCTCTTTCTGAAACGGCTCCATGTGAGTCTGTGCCCACTCCCAGATCTTCTGACTTTAATCACGCAGAACTTGTTCCCGTGGGGTAGATGTTTCAAACTGCTCTCTTAAAGGTATATCTAATTTCTTCTAAAACAATTGATAAGTGAAAGAAAACACAGATTATCTCACAAATTGCATTTGGCAGTGAGCATTCAGAGAGGTCCAAGGATGAATTAACTCCTCCTTGGGAGAACAGTCGTCCAAAGAGGCAGAGGGGACAGTTTTCTAGGCCAGTAGCTCTTAAGCTTGAAGAAGCACCCAAAGCCCTGATCAAGGCTCACCCAGGGGCATCTGATAGGGCCTTTGTACTTCTAGGAAGTCCTAAGGATGTGCTGAGGATGGTGTTCAGGACCCACTCACCTAGGCAGAAAGGATGCAAAGGCCTGACACAGGGGAACAGCTGGATGGGTTCAAGGTTGAAAAGGATGTAGCTTAGTAGTAGTGTGGCACATGGATCCTGGGTTCTACTGGGGGAGTGGCACACCTGTTGGGCAAAGAATAAAGAACAAGGGCATGAAGAGGTAGCAAGGCTTGTGGAACAGTGGGAGGACAGCACACATTCACAGGCGTTTGAAGCTGGGGATGGGATTGATGATGGATCCGCCTTTTTGCTGTTATCATTTTATCTCATTTGATTTGTAGAGTCACCATGTTATAAGCTCTATGCCTCTGTTTTTGAGACAAGGTCTTGATATGTTACCAAGGCTGATCTCAAACTTCTAGGCTCAAGCCACATTCCTGCCTCAGTCTCCAGAGTGCTGAGACTTCAGGAGCCACTGCGCCCATTTAGCTCTGTGTTCAGTCTCTATAACCACAGCATCTTCCCCCTGAGGATGTGTTAGCTAAACGTTACTCCATACCAGCGCTGGACTACGCATTTTAAAGCTTTATCTCAGTTAATTCTCCTAACAGTCCCTGAAGCGGGAGCTGTTGCAGCCCCATTTTGCCAATAAGGGGCAGATCAGAGAAGCCCTGCCTCTTAGGAGCTGAGTCCAAGCCTCCACCCCACCCGGCCCTGCTCCTTGGCATCACCCTGGGTATGGGCAACAACCCTGAGGTGGTATTAGTGCTATTTATTTGATCCTCTGCTGTTTTCTCATAGACCTGTGCTATTAATAAGCCACAAGCCCTAAATGAGCTGAACAAAGACGCTAACCCAGAGGAGAAGGCCCCACCTGGCAGGTGTGAGGGCACAACTGCTGCCCGGCAAAGATGGGCAGATAGCTTTGTTCTCAGGATGGGCCTCCTGTCTGCAGTCTTGCTTGCTCCCAGCTGGGCTGGGGCAGCAGCTGGGCTTCTGGGCCTCAAGGTGCCAACAGGGCCAGTTGTTCACAAAGCCACACAGCCACAGAAAGATACAGTCTTCTCCCTAGGGAGTGAAAGCTGATACTAGAAACACTCAGGGCTTTATCTGTGATCTGCTGGGTCATCAGAGTGGCTCTCCTGCCCAGGTAGAGTTCCCAGGGGAGTGCTGACCCCAACCTTTGGGAAGTGCTGCCTGCTAAACAGATGGTACTAGAGCTGGGCAGCAACTGAGTGGATTCCAACAATTGTCCTCCCAAATCTGGATCTCAGACACAGAATTTCCAGGTTCTTTTTTTTTTTTTTGGTCTTTTTGAGATAGGCTCTCCCTGTAGCCCCAGCTGTCCTGGAACTCACTATGTAGACCAGGCCAGCCTTGAACTCACAGAGACCTGCCTGCCTCCACCTCTGGAGCACTGGGATTAAAAGTGTGTGCCACCACACCCGGCCCCTTATTTCCAGGTTCTTAATAAATGCCTGTGACTTTTGGGCAGTCTTTGACTTTAAAAGCAGTTCCTCTCCAGATACAGAAAAATAGTGGAATGAATAATTTAAAAAGCCTTTAAAAAAATCTTTAAACTTGAAAGGACTTAAAGGTTAAGCCTGGAGAGTCCTCTGGATAAGATGCCTAATGGGATGTTAGACCTTGGACAGGTCCTCTCTGTACAGCCCAGCCTGGCCTCCAACTCACTCTATAGACCAGGCTAACCTCAAACTTATGGCACTCTTCCTGTCTCAGCTTCCCAGGTAGAGCTGGGATTGCTAGACTTTTATTTATATATGCTGTTTAATTTCCTTTCTGTTACAAATCTTTACATTTGTTTAAATCCAGAGGCTGGGATATTTTAACACAGGAATCAGGGAAAGAGTTAGTGGATAGATGCCTGCAAGGTGCTGTGGGAGAGCAGAGTCCACTAGAGGTTCAAGTCTACTTAGGGGGTGTGGTTCACTCGGTAGTAGACTGTGCGCTTGATGCTTGGCATGTGCAAGGGCCTGGCTTCAATCCCTAATACCACACACATGAGAAATCTTACTGAGGATTCCACATACTAAATATACCACATTCACCATGAAAAACACATGAATTTCTAAATTCTTGATGCCGATCTAAATGTGGTAGAAATGAAAGAAATAAGAGCTTGCTGTGATGTGGCATTTTCAAGGGAGTCAAAGACTGTATGTCCCAGCAGCTTAGTCTCCTCTGTCTTGAGACCCAGGGCAGACTGGCTGATTTTTAGTGGCTGGAACTGCAGACATGCTTATAAGGGTGCCTTCTGTTTATGAGTTTTCCAATGGGAGGAAAACATCCATGTCCATATTTTTATCTCCAAAGTCAAACAGTAGAATGGGGTCTGGGGACAAGTTGTCTGTCACTTCTTAGCGGGGTTTCTGCTTGCCTGTATAGCAGCCCTCTATAAATTTGGAAATGACATCCCTTCTCCAAGTAAAATTTGTCATGTACCTTGAAGCCTTGGCTGTGCCCATCACAGAGCTTTCCTGAGCATCGGCTGCAGGAGCCCTTGCTGAGGGCAAGCCTGTGCTAATATTCTCACTTTCTCCCACTCTGTTTGTCCCTGTTCTCTGTGTTCAGGATACAGAGTCCCTGGCAGTTCATATGCCAGGTTCAAGGTGGGGAGGAGTAGGAAACTGGTCTCCAAGAGTGGAACGGTAAGAGACTTGATCCTGGGCAGTCCTCGACTAAGGCTGAGACATGCACTCGGTGGTGGAAGAGCAAGTCAGCAGTGTCCATGTGTGAACTTCTGAGTGTGTATGTTCTGATGTACGGATTCTTCTCCAGCTTCAGCTCTTGGACGGGGACTTCTGGAGGCCCACTCACTTCCCGTGTCTGTGATGTGAATACTGTCTCCAACACCAGGCACTTGCATAGTGCTCAGCCTAGACAGTGGTATACAGTGGTCCTTCAGTTTAAAGACATTCCTTGTTCTTCGCTTCTCCCTGCCTCTCGCTCTCTTCCTTCTGAGATATTCATGATCAAAACAGTTCCTCACATATGCAAGGCAGGTTCTCTACTACTGAGGTATGTTCTTAATTTTTTCTAACTATGAAAGTCTTAAGAGTTACACACACACACACACACACATACACACATGAGTTTTTGCTTCTTTTGCACAAGTGTTTCGATAAAATGGAACTATACTGTATATGCAGTATACATATAGTTTATTTGAGGTGCAGTTCAGAATATAGGACTGCATGACCATGGTACACTTACATATATGCAGACAATGCCCTCATACATATAAAATAAAAATAATAAAATATTTTTAAAAAAGAATAGCTCGCAGAGAGTGCCTCCATTTCTCTTTCTCAGGTGACTAGTCCACCAAGGTGTAAGGGGTTCCCATCACATGCTTCTCCCGCCATAAACCACACCTTTTCTGCCATGAAAGACTATATCCTCTCAAACTGCGAGATGAAATAGGTTACTTTTTACAGAATATTTGGCCACAGCTATTTTAAAAAAAAACTATTAATAATGCATAGAAAATTGGTACTGAGAAGTTGGGCTATTGTGATAAACCCAACTAAGTGGTTTGTAGGCTGTTGGAACTGGTTTATAGGAGGAATGTGGAAGAGTTTGGAGCTGCAGACCAGAGAAGCCCTATAATGCTTTAAGTACAGCTTAATGGGCCGTTGTTCTGATGGGAATGTGGACAGTGGACTCATGAGATTTCAGAGGGGAATAGGAACTCTTATCAGGAACTGGACTAGGAGCAAAAACGCCCCAGCTACTTTCCATCCATGTGATGATAATTTGAGTAAAATAAATTCAAAAGTAAGGGACTAAGTTGTTTGGTGGAAGAAATTTCAAGACAACATAGTATTCAGGCTCTGGATGCTTATTGCTCACTGAGCTTATTGAGGTTTATAAGATTTTAAAACTGGAAGATATGGAAAATGTGCAGTTTGGCAGGGAAAAAAGAGTGAGTGCTGGTAAGGTGGCTGTAATTGTTAACATAAGCAGCAAATTTTTAAGATAAACAGCAAAATAAAAGGAGAAACCTTTTATTTTGCACAAGGACAGTAGAAAAGGTACTTGAGGGTAAAATTCCACCTGTGGGGGAGCTCTAGGGTATAACAGTGCAAACTAATTTGGAAAACTTTCATTTGTAGAGAGAGTGACTCTAGGGCATCCTGCTTGTTCAGAACTAGGAAAGTGTTTTCCCAGGTTCAGCCTTAAGGCACAATAGGCCTTCAACTGTTGTCCAAGGTGGCCAGGCTGTATCTTGAGCTGACAGCAGAACTTGGTGTTATCCACATGGTGCTGATTTTATAGGCATGCTACGTGTAGGAGCTATAGGCTCATGGAGGCTTTCACCAACGTTCCAGAAAGCCACTGAAGCCAGGTAGTATGTAACAAGAACACATTCTCTGAATGAAATTCTGAGTAGCGTGTAAGTGAAGCTGTGTAGATTAAGCCTAGGTTGTAATGAAGACCCTAGGATGTTGGAGATGCCAGAAACATGGGACATTCACCAAGGAAAGCTGAAGACATGGGAATGGATCCAGGCAAAGAGAGATGCCATTCCAAGCAGATGGAGCCTGGGTGATGTCTCTAAGAGTCCCTGATGCCGAGCAGGGAACTTCAGGATTTGGTGTTTGGTCTGCTGAGTTTCAATCTTGCTTTGGACTAATCTTTTCTTGTCATGACTGTATTCTCCCCTTTACTTTATCCAATTATAACTTCATATATATATATAGGCTCACAGTTAAGAGAGTGCCTTGAGTTTTAGAAGAAACGTGTGTGTGTGTGTGTGTGTGTGTGTGCGCGCACACCCATGCATGAGTATGCACCCATGTGTGCGTATGGAGTTCAGAGGTTGATATCAGGTATGTTCCATTGGCTCCCCACCTTATTCTTTGAGGTAGAGTCTCTTACTGAAACTGGAGCTCACCAATTTTGCTAGACTAGCTGTTCAGCAAGCCCTAGGTATCCTCCTTGCCGTGGGCCCCCAGCACTGGGTCTATAGGAACACATTAAAAATTTTTTTTTAATTTATTATTTTTATTTTATGTGTACGCGTGTATTGCCTGCATGCAGGTAAGTGCACCTCTGTCATGCAATGCCCCCAGTGGTGAGAAGAGGCTATCGGACCCCCTGGGACTGGAGTAATGGACAGTTGTTAGCTGTGATCCCTTTATGATATACCATATGTTAGCTGTCATGTGGGTGCTGGGATTCGAACCTGGATCTTCTGTAAGAATGACCAGTGTCCTTAATTGCTGAGCCATCTCTCCAGCCCCATGGCACACTTTTTTTGGTCTTTTTTTGAGACAGGGTCTCCCTGTAGCCCCAGCTGGCCTGGACTCACTATGCAGATAGGCTGGCCCTGAACTCACAGAGATCCAAGGCATGTTCCACCATGCCCAGCTCAACATTATGGATTCCATGAGACTTTGAGAACCAAGGATGGACTGTTACGGTTGAAAGTGATGTGTTTGCATGTCAGGTTGACAAGGGGTAGACTTGTGGTTGATCACTGTCAACTTGACTGGATTTAGAATCACCATGGAAACATACCTTTGAGTGTGCCTGTAGAAGTATTTCTAGAGAGGAAGACCTACTCTGAATGTTGGTAGCACCACCCCATGGGCTGGGGTCCTGGACTGAATCAAAGGGGAAAGGGAGAAGTCTGTTGAGTACTGACATTCTCTTCTTCTCTGTTTTCTGGTCTGGTGACGTGTGGAGTTCCAGCCACATGCTCCCGCCATCATGAACCTGGTCATGCCTTTCCCACAGTGGTAGCGCCTACTCTCTCAAAATGTGCACCAAAGTAAATCCTTTCTCCCACTTAAAAAAATATATATATATGTAATATATATCTATATACATATATATTATACATAATAAAAATACAAAGTCTAGGACAATATATGAGGATCCCTTTATGATATACCATACGTACTGGATAGCTTTAGTGTCAGCTTGACTCACCTGGGTTGGGGGAGCCTCAATTGGGGAATTGCCTCCATAGGACTGGCTTGTGGCCATGTCTGTGGGGCATTTTCTTGATTGTTGAGTGATGTGGGAGGACCCAGCCCACTGTGGGTAGTGCCACCCCTAGGCAGGTAGGTCAGTGTTGCATAAGAAAGCAGGCTGAGCAGGGACTGGGGAGCAAGCCAGCAAGCAGCTATCCTCCATGGCCTGTGCTCCAGCTCCTGCCTCCAGGTTCCTGCCCTGAGGACCTTGGGCTCCCAGATGAACCTGGGAGATGTAAGCTGAATAAACCCTTTCCTCCCCAAGTTGGTAGTGGTCAGAGTGTTTTGTCACAGCAATGGAGAAACAAACTAGGACACCATAGTAAAGCAAGCCCATAATTTATTTAATGCTTCTTTTAGTCAATGACTACTGTGGTCTACTTCTACTTCTTCTTTTTTTTTTTTTTTTTTTTTCCCTGCCTTTTTGAGATAGGGTCTCCCTATAGCCACAGCTGGCCTGGAATTCTCTCAGAGATCTGCCCACTTCTGCCTCCTGAGTCCTGGGATTAAAGGCATGGCTGCCATGCCCAACCAATCACATCTGTTTTTAAATGTCTTATGTAGTCTGGCTGAAGCATCTGACAATCTTGGTCACACAAATTTTCTGCATTCAGGGCAGTAGAGAAGGGTCAGTGGTAAAGAGCACTGGCTGCTCTTGCAGAGGACCCAGGTTTGATTCCCAGCACCCACATGGCAGCCAACAGCTGTCTGTAACTCCAGTTTCAGGGGATCTGACATCCTCTTCTGACTTCTGCAGGCATTGCATGACACAGGTGCACTTATACATGTAGGCAATATGTTTATGCGCAAGAAATAAAAATAATAAATAAAATATTTAAAAACTATTCTACACTCCAGCCAGGCATGGTGGTGCACGCCTTTAGTCCCAGTACTTGGAAGGCAGAGGCAGGTGGATCTCTGTGAGTTCAAGATCAGCCTGGTCTACATAGTGAGTTCAGGTTATCTGGGACTACAGGGAGACCCAGTCTCAAAAAGACCAAAAAAGAAAAAAAAACAAACAAACAACCCCCCCTCAAAATTCTATATTCATTCATTGAAAATATGTAGTGAGATTATGAGTCCATTTGGTTTTCACTTTTTAGAAGTGTAAGAAATGCCAGGCATGGCATTGTGTACCTTTTTTTTTATTTTTGTCTTTTTGAGACAGGGTCTCCCCGTAGCCCCAGTTGGCCTGGAACTCACTATGTAGATCAGGGTGGCCTTGAACTATCAGAGATCTGCCTGCCTCTGCCTCCTGAGTGCTGGGATTAAAGATGTGCACCACCTCATCCAGTTGGTGGTGTACACCTCAGGAGGCAGAGGCAGGTGGATCTCTGTGAGCTCAAGGTCAGCCTGGACTACAATATTGAATTCCAGGCCAGCTGGGGCTACAGGGAGGCCCTGTCTCATCAACAAAACAGAACAGAACAGAACAGAACATACACACACACACAAAGTGTAAGGTACAAAGTAGTGTAGTGTCTTTGAGCATTGGCAGCCTCCCTTGTAGCACAGGCAAAGTTAGAATAAAACTGTGTGAACTTACCATGTAGTGCCTTGTTTCTAGTCAGTCCATGCATATGAGAGAGTGAGTACTAGGACCCAGCTTGTGGCCTAAAGTCTGTTCTCTACGTGGGTGACTGGGTGACTTAGTTGTGATGGTTACTCGCTTCTTTGGAGCAGAATGCTGACTAGGGAAAGCTAGGGAGGCAGGAAGGACCAGGAGAAGGGAGAAGCCTGCAGGAACGGTTTGTTCTAAGTAGGTCCACAGTGGCAGGGCCTGGAACCAAGAAGCGCCGGAGCCCATCCAGAACGGCAAAGCACAGCCTATGTTCAAAGGTGTCTGGAAGGACCGTGGCATCTCTGGGAGCCTTTTGGCTCTCTCAAAGAGAGAGGCGGGAAATGGAGATCTTTGGAGGGCAGCTTGCCACCTCTTTAGGCTGTGGAGGTTGCTCCTGAGTGGAAGCTTGGCGCACACATGCCTTTGGCTCTAGCCAAGTGCCTGTGCACACGGCACCTTCATTTCCATTTCATCATTTATCTCCAACAATGTCCTTGGTAAGTAATTTTTTCTTGGTTGAGAATGCAATGCAGGATCCCTGGCTGCATTTAATTGTCACTGCCTCTTTACTCTTTTTTTTTTTTTTTTTTTTTTTTTTTTTTTTTTTTTTTTGCAGATAACCTTGAGCATGCTAGGCAAGCACTGTATCAGGAAACCAAACCCAAGTTCCTTTTACTCAGTTTGAAGCTGAGTAATTCTTAGCTTTCCTTTGTGCTTCTAGTGCCCTTGATGTTTTGGTTTATTTTGTTTTATGAAGTAGCTCAGATCAGACCTTGACATTTTACAGCGGTGTATACCAATTATTAGAAGTTTTCCTCAGTTTGGTTTTTCTAATGTTTTATGGTGATTAGGTTCAGGTTATGTATCTTGGGCAGAAAGTCAAGACTTTGTGGTGTTGACTTTGATTTAAAACAGTGGCCTCCAGGATTTACACTACAGTCAGTCAGTATTCCATCTGTTCTTAGAATTAATGAGCGATCTATGGGGATATAGCTTGAGACTTTAGCAATATCCCTCTTTTTCATAAAGCTTTTGCAAAATAGCTGTTTAAAAATTATTGTTTGGCAGGTGTGGTGGTACACGCCTTTAATCCCAGCACTTGGGAGGCAGAGGAAGATGCATCTCTGTGAGTCTGAGGCCAGTCTGCTCTGCATACTGAGTTCCAGGCCAGCTACAGCTATAGGGAGACCCTGTCTCAAACAAAACAAAACAAAACAAAAAAAACCAAATAAAAATTTTATTTTATTATTATTAGTAGTAGTACGTGTGTATTATTAGTGTATGTGTGTGATAAGTATGTATACATATGTGCATGCTACAGTGAACATGTGGAGGTCCGAGGACAATTTTTGAGAGTCAGTTCCTTCCTTCCACCTTTCTATGAGATTTGAGCTCAAACTCAGGTGATGAGACTTGAGCGGCAGGTGCCTTTACCTACTGAGCCATCTAGCTGGCCCTTTCCTTCCTCTCATCTTTTCATATGTGCATGTATGTGTGGGTGTGTGAATGCCAGACATTAATATGAATTCACAGATTGGTATTTGATTCCTGGGTTATAGTCTATTACTACTATCATTTATTTCATTTCTTAAAATACTACAGACTTGGCATGACTTTAGTCTACTGTTTCCTTCCTTCCTTCCTTCCTTCCTTCCTTCCTTCCTTCCTTCTTTTTGTTTTTGTTTTTTGAGACAGGGTCTCACTACATAACCCTGGCTGACCTGGAACTCACTATGTAGACCAGGCTGGCCTTGAACTCATAGAGATCCAGCTGATACTACCTCCTGAGTGAGTGCTGAAATTAAAGTCTGGCACGAGCATGCCCTGCCTTTCTCACTTACTTATTCATCTGTTCATTTATTTACTGGTGAGCATTTATTTAGCCATAGAATTGTTCCAGTTAGTGACCCTGACCTAGAATCAGAAATTAAAGCTGGCGATAACATTAGCCATTATCTTACTGTGCCCTAAGAACTGCATTTTGCAGGAACTCTGACCCCAGATACCTTAGGCACCTTTTCAAGGTCTTAGGACTTCTTAGAGGCAGGCTTAAGCTAGACTTAGGTGTGTGGCTCTAGGTCTAGAACTCTTCTCAAGACATCCCCAGTTGCCTTGTAATCAAGGACCTTCTGCCATCACAGCACTTTAGGCAACTGGTACTCCCTACATCCTATGCTGGGTACTGGGACTGGATGGTTCCAAGTGTTCACACATTAGAGTTCTCAGACTTGGACCCTTAACTTTGGCAGTGGGAAAGCGGTGCCTTAGAATCTTCAGAACTCCCAACATTGTGGGGAACAATTTCTAATGGTGACTAAGAAATGATAACCTGCACCTACCAGCGTCTCAGTTTACAGTTAGCCAGTAGGTTTCTCTGTGGCATTGTGACAGGTGTCTGTCATCTGCTTCCCCGCCTACTTCCCTTCTCCCTTGGTGCTTTCCCTCCAGTTTTGGAAGGGGTGTCCACTCTGCCACTTCTAGTTCACGTTCTACAGTTTGGATGTTGCATGCCCTTCAAGGCCCGTGTGTTGCAAGCTTGATCCCCAGGGTAGTGCCATTGAAGACAGTTGAATTCTAGAAGCCCTTAGGTCATGGGGGGGTGCCCTGAAGAGGCTTTGGGACCCTCATCCATACAGTTCCCTCAGTTCTCTGACTGAGAGCACCTCCATGGCTTCCCCACTACCGTGAATTCTCCTCTCTGGCACACCCACCAGAGGCAATCTTGGGATGGAACCTCTGAAACCGAGCCAAAATAAATCCTTCTTCCTTATGATGTAATCAGTTTGTTAGAGATGAAGAAAGCTGACTGACATACCATGTGATCTGGAAAGGCCGGCCCAGCCTGACCAAAGAGCTCACCAGGATAATTCAGAAATGGACACATGGCCCAGGCTGTACCCATGAGACTCATTATGGGCACTTCTCTGAAGTTGTTGGGAGAAGTGTTTTCTTGGACTAGGATGTAGCTCAGTTGGTCGAGTGCTGGCCTAGCATGCCTAAAGCCTTGGTTGATCCTCAGTATGGCATAAATCAGACATGGTGGTACATGCCAGTAATCTCAGCACTTGAGAGGTGGAAACAGGACAAAAAGGAAAAGAAATGAAAAGTACTTTCATGTCTAGGGAACCAGGTAACATGAAATACTAAATTTCGGAGGGGATTTTTGCTGCCGGACCCATTGAACCTACCCCCCAAAAAGTAAGCCCATATGCAGGAAACACCAGGGCAGAATGAGTACTGGCTGACTTTAGTTTGGCTTTGAGTCCACTAAGCCAGAATCCATCTGCTCCTGGACAGTTTAAGTTCTGAGAGCCAAATAAGTCAGGTGTTCATTTTTGGTTTTTGTTCTTGTTTTTCGGTTTGAGTTAGGGCTCAGTCATTTGCAATAAAGGGTCCTGACTAAAACCTCTTCTTTGCAGTCTTAGGTCCTACTTCTCAGAGTTTCAGAACCTGGAGGGTAAGAGAATGCACTCAGGCAGGGCCACGGGGGCTAGCGTCCTGGCTAAGTATGTAAAGGGACCAGGATAGGACTATCTTGACTTCCGAAAGCCTTGCCTCCTGCCCTCTCGGGCCCTTGGGTGCTGCTCCCTGAGCCCTTGGGCTCTCTACTAGTATACCAACTGTTGCCCAATATCCTCCTGTTTTGATCTGTTGTTTCCAGTTCTTCTAGTTTGGTTTCTTGTTGCTGTTATAAAACACTGACCAAAACCAACTTGGGAAGGACAGGGTTTATTTTAGCTTACAGGTTAATAGCTCATCTCTGAGGGAAGCCAGAGAAAGAGCTCAAGGCAGAAACCTGGAGGCAGAAAGTTAAGCAGAAACCATGGAGAAACACTGTTAACTGGCTTACTTCCCCTGGCTTGCTCAGCTACCTTTCTTATACAATCTAGGCCCACCTGTCCAGGGGATGGGCACCACCCACAATGGGCTTGGTCCACCTACATCAATCCACAACCAAGAAAATGCTTCACAGACATGGCCATAGCCAACTATGATGGAGGAAATTCTTCAATTGAGGTTCTCTCTTCCTAGGTGTGTCAAGTTGACAAAAGCTAACCGTCACCCAGTGAATGTGTGTGTGTGTATGTGTGTGTGTGCGTGCTCTTGTCCCTATTATGTTGCAAGGTTGTTGTTGGAATCAGGTGGGGTTAACACAAGCCCAGTGCCCAGAACACACAACTCACCATCTTTGTCTTTTCCTCCCTCTTATTCTGTGTGTGATTTAAGGATCTGTGCTGTCTACTAATTTTTAATGTCTTGGATAAATAATGGAGAGTTAGAATAGAGTTGCCAGAAATTTGCACTAGTTTTAATTAATTGTATCAGTTTAGAGTGAGATAACTCAAAGTCGTTGAATGAATTCATGTTGCATGTGTTTATGCAAATCTGCATTTGTCTTGGCGCTGACAGCCCTAGTCCTTGTTTCATTCCCTGGTGCTGCAGTAGAGGTCAAATATGCCCCGTTCTCTCTAGCGACGGTTGCCAGCTCTCTGAATGTCATGATAGGAATGGCATTTCACATGGGAGCCAGTGCCAGTGTTGAGTGTGGCCAGGAAGCATCTACGAGCTCATTTTTTCTCTTTGTTTTTATAATGTATTTTGCCTTCATTACGTTTGTAAAAATTCATTCTTATCAGCCAATATAGAACATACCAAAAAAATTAATGTTTTACTAGTCCAACCCCATTTTTCACCATAAGCAATGTAACTAGATCTACATTTTCCCATATGCGTGTTTTCCTACATAGAAGTATGTTTTTCCAGATTTTAAAATATAGGTTACCCTTTAAATTTTTAAATACAAAATAAAATCATTCTTTACACTTTAACTTCTAAAAAGATTGATTTTATTTTTAAGTTATATGTATGTGTGTCTGTGTGTGGGAGGGGGTGTCTGTGTGTGTGTGGGTGGGTGGTATGTGCATATGAATGCGGTGCCCACAGAAGC
This sequence comes from Nannospalax galili, assembly GCF_000622305.1. Taxonomy (NCBI): domain Eukaryota; kingdom Metazoa; phylum Chordata; class Mammalia; order Rodentia; family Spalacidae; genus Nannospalax; species Nannospalax galili. The sequence goes on from NW_008350467.1 coordinate 416,323, forward strand.
CAAAAAGAGTATCAGATTTGGAACTGGAGTTACAGGCAGTTTTAAGCCACCTGATGTGAATGCTGACATCAAAATTCAGGACCTCTGTACGAGGGGTCAGCATGCTTAACTGCTGACTAGCCCCTTCTTGGATTTTTTTTTTTTAAAGCTAATAATTACGTATCTCTTTTTGGGCCATGTATGTAGATACTGTCTTCTTTTTAAAAATATTTTATTAATCATTTTTATTTTATGTGTACGAGTGTATTGCCTACATGTATGTGAGTGCACCCGTGTCGTGCAATGCCACGGAGATCAGAAGAAGAGGGCTTCGGATTCCCCTGGAACTGGAGTTAAGGACGGTTTGTAGCCACCATGTGGGTGCTGGGAATTGAACATGGGTCCTCTGCAAGAGGAGTCAGTGCTCTTAACTGCTGAGCCATCTCTCCAGCCCCAATACTGTTTTCTGTTATCTAATCAATGAGTTTTTCACGTCCAACTTTTTTGATACTTATTGCATATAATGCTGAAATACTTTTGTAAATATATTTATTTATGTTTGAGGAAACACTTGGTATTTCTACTTTCTTGGTTCATATGCTGTATGTCAAGATCTGTGTCAGTTTGCCAACTACACAAGAAGGCATCTTTCCGACTCCCTTGCCAGCCTGCTTTTAGCAGAGGTCTGTTGAATACCGAAATTGACCTAGATGTAAGAGGAGCCTAGCTCTAGACCTGATCTGACAGTGATTACTCTGCCCTTTCTCTTCCCTCTGCCTTGATGCCCTGAGCAGCTCCACAGCCTCCACCACCAGTGAAAAGGTGTTATTGGAGTGAAAGCCTTTTGAAGTCTCTAGATAAATGAGATAATAAATCTTTGCTCTCTATGGGTGTAGGGCAGGGTGTGAGACTATTGAATGGCCTTTGCAGTGCTGTGTAGAGAGTAACCACTTAATTAATATGAAGTGAGAACAATCAATCCAGTGCTGGAAGCTTCTCTTTGAAGTTTGGATCAAGTCTGAGCCATCTGAGAATGAATAGTCCGGATGACTGAAATCACAATCTCCAAATCTCATCTTAACAGTTAATAGGCTCGTGCTTTACTCATTGAAGACTTTTTCAGGACTGCTAAAGTCGACTCCTTCTTTTATTTGTCCATTTTCCTGGAAATTAAGCTGTGACATGGCCACCAGGAAGGTGGCAGAGGAAAGTCCCAACAATCCTGTGTGATGAGACCTCCGTAATGCCTCAGAAGCAGTTTCTGAATCATGCAGGTCAGGGCTGCCAAAGGGCCATGCTGAGTGGAGTCAGGGACTCCCGAGTCAGGTGGGGCAGGAGCGTGGCTCCAGGGAAACAGGGCAAATGAGTCTTGGTCTACCTCTGCCTGGCTGGAGGCGCCCCACGTTACTCATCCGCTCTAGCTTTTAAGACCAGAACTTAGTGTGTGAAGAGAGAGCTGGGTCATTTTGGTTGAGAGAAGTGTCATCACATCCCTGCTGGGAAAGCAGAAAGGACCCACTGTGTGCTGGCAGACACCGATCAAGGATGTCAGGACACCTGTGGCTGCTCCCGGCTCTACTAGGAACACACTCTGTGATGGTGGGCCACAGTAAAGGCAGCTCTCTTTGCCATTGTCCTTCCTTCTGTAAAATGCAGGGACTGGAGCACATTTTCTAAGACTACAATCCTTCCAGACTCCAAAACAACCCTGGCTGCCTGAAGAATTTAGCGCGGCTGCTCCACAGGGAGGGAGGGAGGGAGTGTTCAGCAGGAAGAGGGGACAGATGGCTCTCTCTGGATTATGTTCAGAAATGTGGTGTGTGGTATATACAGCATGGACGAAGTGTGGTGCCCTTCAAACACAGCTCCTCCCTGTGCCACTCTGCCTCTCTCTCTGGCTCTCATTCACAGCCTGCTGTCACTCTGGCACAGGCAACCGTCAGGCATTTGTGCACTGGAACACACGTGTACACCAGCAGACTCTGACACACACTCCGTGACTCACTGCTGATCCCATCAGTACACATATAGGGTGACTCAGCAGGGACGCTCACACACTGGCTCACACTCCCTGGGCTGATGTAAGCAGACCACTGGTTCCCTGCCCTCTGGGATGGCCCTTACTCCTACAGGGACCTTGGTAGAGCATCTCACCGGAGTCTGCAAATGATTTTCATTCTTGGCTCTCTGGAACTGCCTGTTCTTTGTCCCGCATTCACTGCTCAACCCTTTCCTTTCCTTGGTCTCCTCCTTGGCTGGTTTTGGAGATCAGCAAGCAATCCTAGAGTTCCTGGCCAACCTGAGCTGCTTTGTCTCTAAGAAACTCCTCAGTCCTGCCTGGGGGTCCTTTCCCCAAAGGGTCGCATTCCTTCCTGGCCTGGATACCTCTGTCTGGCTCCCCAGGGTTCCTGGTGGGAGGGCCTCCAGTATTTATGCCATTTGAATGATCCCTTTCAAAAGATGAAGCAACCCATGGTGGGTCATGGATGGAGACTGCAGGCACCTGCTGGAAGGTGGTCATCAGGAATCTGGCTAGGTCTCTGACAGCCCCCTCTCTTCCCAGCAGCCCAGACAGATGCACGTGTTCAGGGTCCTGGAAACTGTGTTATTATTGAGAGAGACTAGCTCTTTCTAAAGATCAGAGAAAGGAAGGTCTTATATAGCTCTATGTGATGGACAGGCTATGGGTCTCAGCTCCTTCATGGACCTAATCCAGATTGGCTTCAGGCTCAGGAGATGCTCTCAGAACAGGAGACTCTGAGTGCGCAGCCTGCCTTTGGGGCATGTGGCCTCTGGATATGGTTCAGATTTGAAGATAAGAAAGACCTGATGCTGTAGAGAGCCTGTTTTTCTTCTTCCCATGGGGTGTCACTCACAAATGGAAGAGGGTAATGAAGGCTGGAGAACACAGGCCAGGTTTGGTCAGGTGCTCAGGCCTTGGTCTAGTTCTATTAGGTTTTTTGTTGTTCGGTTTTTGTTGTTGTTGTTGTTTTGTCTTTTTGAGACAGGGTCTCCCTGTAGCTACAACTGGCCTGGAACTCACTATGTAGACCAGGCTGGCCTTGAGCTCACAGAGATCTGCCTGCCTCTGCCACCCAAGTGCTGGGATCAAAGGCATGTCCTAACATGCCTAGCTTTTTTTTTTTTTTTTTTTTTTTTAAAACCAGTGTTGAGCCCTGTAGCATACTAAGCAAGCACTGTATCATTGAACCGCATTCTTAGCCCATCTCAACTTAGTAGTCCTGTGGCCCTGCTGAGCAGTTACTCATTTGGGTCTGCCCCTTTGATTGTCAATGCCCATAGACCTCCTTTCCATTTGTTCTGAAGATGTGGTTGTGGGGGTCAGATGAAGTCTGAGATGTGACCAGGCTTTGGCAAGTTGGAAGTGACACACAAACGTGAGAGTAAGAATAGCTAGGGAGGGGCTGGAGAGATGGCTCAGAGGTTAAGAGCACTGGCTACTCTTGCAGAGGACCCAGATTCAGTTTCCAGCACCCACATGGAGGCTAACAACCATCTGTAACTCCAGTTCCAGGGGATTCAATGCCCTCTTCTGGCCTCTCTGGGCATTGCATGCACATGGAGCACTTACATACATGTAGACAAAATGCACACACATAAAATAAAAATAAAATCTTAAAAAATCCCAGAACAACCCTGAGCAGCTAGGGAAAGATGCCTAAGGACATGTGCTGTCAATCATGGAGGAAGGCAGGAGTAACTTAGCTGGTCTGGACCCCGACTGTAACACCAGAGTTGCAGGTCTGTAGAATCCCTTCTCTAGATCAGATGGCACTGGGCCAAGTGTTCTCCTGAGAGAGCAGGAATGGGCCATCCACACAGAAATCCCAACCAAGAAGTGTGGAAGTCCACCCTTCCACTACATCCCAGTGTTGAGAACACAGAGACCTTTTGTGCCTAGAAATGCAGACATGCTTATGGCTAGCGGCTTAAAGCTCTTGATTGAAATGTCCTCTTTAACTCTAAAATTTTGAGCTTGGCAAATCTTGGCAGCACTTTTTTTTCCTTCGACTTGTTAGAGAACCTTATCTTCAATCACCTTGGACCCACTCTGCAGAACTAGAATCCAGAGAGAACCCGCCTGGCCTTAGCAGGTTTCTCTATGTACTCAACCCCACCCCCTTCCTCAACAAATATGCTGGGGAGTCTTCCAGTCAAGTCTTTTCACAACTGATTCCCTGGACTTTGGGTTCAAGGTTGCCTTGCCTGGAACAACTAAGTCATTCTGAACATTGCTTGGCAGACTCAGCAAGCCCCATCCTGCTTCTGCCAAAATCTGGGTCTCCCAATGCCTGAAGTGGGGAAGCCCCTTGTCCTGTGGACAGTGAAAGACAGGGCTGACCCAAATGTATCATGATGAGCTTTCAGAAGACGTGCAGGAGGTTTTCACACATCTCTATGTTCTGTGAGTCTTCTTCCAGATATGATGCAACAATTAGAAAAACTATTTAGATATGCACAGATCTGGAAGAAGGCCAACTCATAACTCATACATGCTAAGTATGAAAAATGGCCAAGATACGTAACTCTAAGACGGTTTTCTGCTCTTGCCTTTTGGGATGTTAGGAGTGGAACCCAGCACACTGTTCATGCTAGGCAAGTGTCCCGTGACCCTAGCCCACATAAGATGTTATTTTTATATCTAGTTCAGATAATTAAGGAAAGGAAAATGTGTATGTGTGTCTGCCTACATGCATGTTTGTGTACCTCATACATGCCTGGTACATGCTGAGGCCAGAAGAGGGTGCCAGATCCCTTGGAACTGAAGTTAAAGATGGTTGTGAGCTACCATGTTGGTGCTGGGAACCAAAGCCCTGTCCTTTGCAAGAACTCTTAACCAGTGAGCTATCTCCCCAGCCCCCAGATAAATTTGATATATGGAAACTTAACAAGATACTTATTTAACTCAGTTACATGTTTACCTTACTATGTTCCAGACATTATATGTCTAAGCACTTTATTGCAGTATTGATTCATTTAATTTTCATAAACCCTTATGAGGTGGGCACTCTTAACCCCATGTGGCTGCTGAGGAATAAGGTCAAATGACATGGCTAAGGTGGCATAGCTCAGTTCCCAGTGGTGGGTGTGGAGTACCAAGTCCCATGGGCGGTTAGCTTTCACCTATCCGCAGTCCAGGGTCCACCAGTGAACAGTTCGCCCAACAATGCCTTTTTCTCCTGTTGGTTTTCCTGAGAGCAGCAGGAATTGGTGACCCATGACCTTGGGAGCCAGGAAATAGGCCAGAGCTCTGCGTGACGCCTTTGTTCAGGCCCAGGGCTTCTACTAACAAGTGGCCTTTGTTCCCACTCCAGGTCTCTCCCTTGGTCCTCCTAGGGACAGAGTCCACCAAAGTAGAGCCAGGCTGTGGCTTTTCCCCTCTCCGGGGGTGTCCAGCAGAGCCATTGTTCTCCACCTCAGCTTGTGGGCCTCTTTTGGCAGGGACCTAGTGGCTCCTCTTATTTGCCTATTAACAATTAAGCTCTAGGCATTTAACTTATAAACACAGAAAACATCAGCATAATTACTGCAAAGATTTCAAAAGCTTTTGGCAAGGAAGGGCCTGAATATTTACTTAACAAAGGAATTCCTTACTCGAGTCTTAAGAAATAATTCACAATAGGATTTAAACAAGCTAGCTTCTCCAGTAAATTAAAAACATTCTTTTACTCATTCAAAATATGATTTGTGTTTTTAAAATGTGACTCATGTACAACTTTTCAAGAGAACACTCACAACTTCTTCCCAGAGAGTTCTGTTCATGGATGATCCTTCACTATGTCTCACTTGAGGTACCGCCTCTTAGAGGACTGGGGATCTGAAATCCCACCATTAGAGATGCTTTCCTTTGTTTTCTATTGATGAGCTTCTTTTATTATGCAAGAAGGGTGTCTGTTGACAGTCTTGACTCTTGTTTCTATTATGATTAGAGGGACATATGTCAGTCTGTTGAGTCCAGGATCCTTGGGAAGTGGGGGGTGAGAAACAACACCTATGGCTTTACTGGGACAGAAGGGGTGTTCACATCTTCATTTGCTTGTTCGGTCTTTTAATTCTCTATAGTGATTTTTATGTTCTTCAGACAGGCATTTGGGATACAAAGATAAATAAGAAATTAGGATAGTTATGAAAGCAGATGGACACACTTAAGCAAGGTTAAAAGCCAGGTTTAGATGCAAGTTCTCCCTGGCCTGGGCTTGGTGGATGGATGAGAGCCGTGATAGTGCTGCAGAAGGCTTTGCAGGATGTCATTTGGGTTCCAATGGATGAGGAACAATCCTAATAGACTAATGCTTATATTGTGCTTGCTTTGCTCCGGGTATTATGCTAAGCAGCTTACATGAAAAAAAATTTTGAGACATGTTCTTGCTATATAGCCCAAGCTGACCTCCAACACACTGTCCTCCTGACTTGGTTTCCCGAGTGCTGAGATTGCAGGAATGCATTACCATACTAGGCTAGCATCCTACATTTTAACTCATATAATCATCACAAAAATATCATAAGGAAGTTTGTTGTGGTTTGCATGTTGGATAGTTCTCCAAAGCTCATGTCTCACAGGCTTGGTTCCAAGAGTGGTCCTACTGGGAAATGGAATGTTTGGGAGGTGGGACCTAGTACAAGGTCCTTAGGTCACTGGGGACATGACCCTAAAGGGGATTGTGGAACCCTGGGGCACTGCTTGCCCTTGCTTGATGGCTCATCATGTACCAGGTTTGCTTTGCCATACACTCTCCGTAATGGCTCCTGCCATGATGACTCTGCTGCCCCCCATCAATATAAACCAATGGGGCCACCTGAACCCGAATCTGAACCTTTAGAACTCTGAGTAAATGAAACTTTTCCCTTTATATGCTAATCGCCTCAGGTATTTTCTTTTAGTAATGAGAATCTGATGACAGCAAATATCATTCTTGGGGCTAGAGGATGGCTCAGCAGTTAAGAGCACTGGCTGCTCTTGCAGAGGACCTGGGTTCTACTCCCAGCATCTTCATGGTGGCTATGAACCATTTGTAATTCCACTTCGAGGGGAATCTGATGCCCTCTTCTGACCTCTGCAGGCATTGCATGACACAGGTGCACTTACACACATGTAGGCAATACATTCATACAAATAAATAAGTAAATAAATAAATTAAAACAAATATTGCTCTTTTCCTTATTTTACAAATAAGGAAACTGAGGCTCCAGAGACATAATGTGCTAACAGTCTATAACTCCTGAGCAGTAAAATAGGACTGGAGTCCAAACCATCTAGAGCTAGTACTATGATGGATTATTGGGTACAGAAGTAATTATTTTGATTATGGAATTTTTTTTGGTCTTTTTGAGACAGGGTCTCCCTGTAGTTCCAACTGACATGGAACTATGTAGACCAGGCTGGCCTTGTACTCACAGAGATCTGCCTGCCTCTGCCTCCCAAGTGCTGGGATTAAAGGCATGCGCCAACCATGCCCAACTCTGTTTATTTTATTTTTAAATATTTTATTATTTTTATTTTATGTGTATGAGTTTATTGCCTGCATGTACGTAAGTGCACCTGTGTTGTGTAGTGCACTCGGAAGTCAGAACAGGGTATCAATCCCCTGGAGCTGGAGTTACGGATGGTTGTTAGCTGCCATGTGGGTTCTGGGAACCAAACCTGGGTCCTCTGCAAGCACAGCTAGCGCTCTTAATCACGAGCCATCTCTCCAGCCCCCTGTTTAGTTTATTTTTGATTTAAAAAGATTTTGTGGGATACTGGGTATAGTGGCACACACCTTTAGTCCCAGCACTAGGGAGGCAGAGGCAGGTGAATCCTTGTGAGTTCAAGGCCAGCCTGGTCTACACAGTGAGTTCCAGGCCAGCTGGGGCTACATGGAGACCCTGTCTCAAAAAGACCAAATTTGAAAAAAAAAAAAAAGATTTTGTGGGACTGGAGAGATGACTCAGTGGTTAAGAGTGTGTACTACTCTTGCAGATGGCTGGACTTCAGTTGCCAGCACCCATGTTGGGGGGGTCATAACAGCCTGTAACACCAGCTCCAGGGAATCTGAATATACTTACGTACATATCCCCCACCCCACCACATTTTACATAATTAAACATGATACAAAGAAATCTTTAAAAAATTGTGTGTGTCTGTTGTGTTGTATTTATATGTGTACACATGTAAGTACGGGGTGTGCGTGCTTGTGCAGGTATGCTTGTGGAGGCCAGAGGTTGATAGGGGGAGTCTTTCTTGATTATGCTCCTTATTTATTTATTTATTTATTTATTTATTTATTTATTTATTTATTTATTTAAAGTTGTTATTTGTTGAGACAAGGTCTCCTTGTAGCCATAACTGGCCTGGAACTCACTATGTAGACCAGGTTGGTGTGTCCCACAGAGATCCTCCTACTCCTGCCTCCCAAGTGCTGGGATTGAAAGGCAAGCACCACCACTCCCAGCTCCATTGCTGGGGTTATCGACACATGGAGCACCCTGGCCTTTACGCAGGTGCTGGAGCTTCAAGCTCAGGTCCTTATGCTGTCCAGCAACAGTTTTCTCACTGAACAATCTCCCCAGCCCCATTTGCTTAGTTTTTCTTAAAATGAAAAAGAAGAGGGGCTAGAAAGATGATTCAGCAGTTGAGTGCTTTCTGCTCTTCCAGAGGACTGGAACTGGGTTCCCAGCACCCACATGGGGGCAGCTCATAATTGCCTGTAACTCCACTCAGACATGCCATTCGCAATGCACCTCCCTCCTCCCCAAACATAATTTAAAAGAAAAATAAACCCTTTAAAAAAGAAAGAAGGAAGTCAGGCATGGTGGTGCATGCCTGTAATCCCAACACTCAGGAGGCAGAGGCAGGCAGATCTCTGTAAATTCAAGGCCAGCCTGGTCTACATAGTGAATTCCAGGTCAGCTTGGGCTACAGGGAAACCCGGTCTCAAAAAGACCCCCCCCCCAAAGAAAAGGAGAGAAGGAAGGGGGGAGGAAGGAAGGAAGAAGAAGAAAGGGGAAAAGTTGCATATATCTATAATCCGAGAACTGGGGAGGCTGAGGCTGGAGGGTCACTATGAGTTCAAAGCAAGTTCAAGGTCAGTCTGGGTTACATAGCAAGACCTCGCCACAAAACAACAAAACAAAAAAACAAAACAAAATAGAACAAAGATGAGAGAAGAGAGAAGAAAAAGAGATCACAGCTACAGCTGAATGCCCCTGTGTCTTCTCTCCTCAGCTGCTGTCCTCTCTGAGGCAACCACTTCCTGAGTTTATGTTTACGCTCCCCAGAACGTTTTTATAGTATTTGTGATACTTAATTTTTATTGTCAGTTTGACTGGATTAAGAAAGACTGCCAGGTGTGGTGTGCAAGCTTTTAGTCCCAGCACTTTGGAGGTAGAGGCAGGAGGATCTCTGTGAGTTCAAGGCCAGCCTGGTCTACATAGCGAGTTCCAGGCCAGCTGGGGTTACAGGGAGAGCCTGTCTCAAAAAGACAAAAAAAATAAAAATAAAAATAAATAAAATAAAATAAAAGACATATGGTATTAATGAGGCACACTTTTGGATGTGTCTCTGAGGACATTTCCAGAGAAGATTAAGGCGAAAGGCCTGCCCTGAATAAGGCTGGCCTCTTCCCATGAGAAACAGGAAAGTCAGCTGAACACCACTGTTCCCCATTCTCTGCTTCCTGCTCCCCTGAGATGTGAGGAGATGAGGAGTCCTAGCTGCACATTCCTGCTAATGGGAACTACCTGCTGCCATGTACCCCACCATGATGGACTGTATCCCTTCAGCTAGGAGCCAAAATAAGCCCTTTGTCCTTTAGGGACTCATGAATGCTAGACAAACACTGTACCACTGAGCTACGTCCCCCACCCTTGAATTGTTTCTTGTCAAGCACTTTATCATAGCAACAAGAACAGTAACTAAAACTGGTCCTGAGAAGTGGACTCGGGTGATAAGCCTTTCTGTGTGGTTCTTAAGCCTTTGGGATTGGTTTGCGGGAAGAATATGGCAGGTTTTAGAGCTGTGAGGTAGGACAGCCTAGAATGCTGACAGCTTAAGGGGCCATTCTGGTGGGAGTTAGAAAACCAGTAGACAGTAAGACTGCTCATAAGATTTCAGAGAAGGACTCTGTTGTCACAGGGCTAGAGGCCAATCGTGTTACACTCTGGTAAAGGATCTGGCTGCATTGTGCCCATGTCCTGAGAATTTGAGTGAGGTTGAGTTTTAAAGTAATTGATTAATTTGTTTGGTGGGGGAAATTTCAAGCCAGCATAACATTCAGACAATGGCATGGTTGTTGCTTATTGTATTAGCTACTTCTCTGTTGTGGTAAAACACTATGACTAAGGCCACTTAGAGAAGGAAGAACTTATTTGGCTTAAGGTTCAGAGGGTTAGAGCTCATAATGCTGAGAGAGGCACAATAGCAGAGGTGACCAGAGCAGAAAGCCAAGTGATCACATCTTCAGGAAGGCACAGGAAGCAGAGAGTGACTGGATATCTGGAACTCTCGAAGCCGCCCCCAGTGATGTGCTTCCCCCAGCAAGGCCACACCTCCTAAAACCTTTCAAAACAGTACCATCAGGTGGAGACAAAATGTCCAAATACTTGGAGCCTATGGGAAACATTTTCTTTCAAAATACCACATTCTACTCCCTAGCCCTCATAGGCTCATGACCATATAAAATGCAAAATGCATTCAGTTTACCTTCAAAAGTCCCCACAGTCTTTACCAGTCTCAATACGATTCAAATGTCCAGAGTCCAAAGTCTTTTTTGTGACTCAAGGCAATCTCTTAACTGTAAGGCCCTGTAAAATCAAAAGACAAATTACATACTCCCAACATACAGTGGAACCAAATACACATTCCCATTCCAAAAGGGAGGAATGGAGGCATAGTGAAGAAATACTGGATCAAAACAAGACCAGAAACCAGCAGGGCAAACACCAAGTCCAGTAGCTCCATGTCCGACGGCTGGAACTTTATTTCCAAAGGGTTTCGATGGCTCAGCCACTCCATTGGTCTAACATCTTCAGTGTCTTCTTGGCATCTCCAGTGCCAACCAGGCTTCATCTTCACAGCTTCAAACAATGGCCTGTCAGGGCCTTCTTTATGCAGGAATGCTGTCTGGCCTCAGTGGATCTCTGAAACCACGGAGGAAAAACCGATGACCCTTCACTCACGCCTGCATCTTTCATACCTCTAAAGTCAGCTCCACATGAATGACACTGCCAAGTTCAGCTACCAGCCTGGCCTGTTTCATCCACATTAGCAGCTTTTGTCCATAGCAATACAACAATTTTCTAGGAGCAGGAACCTCCTTAGGCTTTTTGTTGTCACAAGTTAGAGACTTAGCTGGGTGTGGTCTTGCCCAGAAGTTATTCTTTCCCATTATTCTAGTGCCTCTCCTTAAAGGCTTTGACCTCCTTACCAAAGAGAGCCTCTCCTTCAGCACCTGCCTTGGCTCCAGCATTACTAAGCTCCCTAGAGTTCTTTTTCTCATTAAACTGTACATTCTGCATTTCTTTCTGCCCCACTTGCTCTTTTTGACTGTAGATCTGCATGATAATCACCATTAATAGCCACACCACCATTTCTACATTAGGCTCCCTTAAAATTTCCTCTGCCAATGAAATTAGTCCATTACTTTTCAACCTAGCCTCAGGTAAGCTCTTAGTCTCACCAAAACATTACAGTTACTGTTTAAGTCCTTATTTCCCTCTGGAACCACTTTGCTATCAGCACTGCTTTCTTCCAGGTTCTACTAAAATGGCCTGTTAAGCTCTGCTTACAGTATTCAACTGATTTTCTAGTCCAAACTTCCAAAGTCTTCTGTGTTCTTCCCCAAACCCACACGGTCAGGTTCTTCACAGCAATACCCCACTGTCCTGGTACCAACTTCTGTATTAGCTACTTTTTTGTTACTTCCTTATAGAAGGAAGAGTTTATTTTCATATTTTCAAATTTATTTAGCTAGTGTAATTTCATAGCTTGCAGTCAACATTATTGAGAATTTTGTTTATTCAGCATAGTCTTAAATTTATTTATCTAAAAGATATTATCATGAAAGCTGGCAAGATGGTTCAGCAAGTGAAAACATTTTCTGACAAGCCTGATGATCTGAGTTTGACCACTGCACTCACAGGGTAGAAGGAAGGAATTGACGCTAGTAATTTGTCCTTTGACCTCACAATCACTGTGGTGGCAAATGCACAGACACACAGAATACATACAGAGAGAGAGAGAGAGAGAGAGAGAGAGAGGATAAATAAATGCAATAAGATTTATAAATCTATATAATGAAATACCATACAGGTCATTTAAGATACTATGTAACATTCTATTGAACAGATTACATATCATGTTTTAATTCACTAGCTGTATTAGTCACTTTTCTCATCATTGTCAGAGAATATACTTTGTATGACTTCAAAGCTACAGCATTTATTTAGGCTTGTTTTGTGACCTTGGTATAATATTTTGTAGTAACTGTTCTATGTGCATCAGAGAAGAACGTATCTTCTATTTTGTTGGGAGGAACACTCTGTAAATACCAGTTTGCTCCCATGGGTGATGGTTCTTTATAATTTTCTGGGGTTATATTTGGGGGGGTGTTCTATTAATCATGACAGTAGAGTGAAATGTCCAGACATAATTTTGGATTTGTCCACAATTCTTTTAGCATCTGCTGTGTGCATTTTGCTGTTCTTTTGTTAGATACATACACATTTAAGTTGTTGCATCTTCTTGGTGAATTTCCTCAAAATTATTGTGTGTTGATCTTTTTTCCTGGACATTATCTTTGCTCTGAAGTTGCTATTGTGCAATATTAAAATGATTCCAGGTTTCTTTTAATCAGTGTTTGTGTTGCATTTATTTTTCTGTTCTCTAACTTTCAACTTACCTACTTTATAAAATTATAGGTTGCAAATAGTTGGTTTTATTTTGTGCTTGCTTATTTGTATTATAATCCCATCTGGCTGGGTGTGGTGGTGCAAGGTTGGAATCCCAAAACTTAGGAGGTAGAGGCAGGAGGATTGGGAGTTCAAGATATAATAGCAACTACAAAAGATCCAAGCAGACAGTCCTGTCTTCATTTCATATAAATATCTTTATTTGAAATTAGGTTTTTTTATTTATTTATTTTTTTTATTATTTTTATTTTATGTGTATGCATGTATTGCCTGCATGTAGATAAGCGCACCTGTGTTGTGCAATGTCGGCGGAGGTCAGAAGAGGCTGTCAGAACCCCTAGGACTGGAGTTATGGACAGTTGTTAGCTGTCATGTGGGTGCTGGGATTTGAACTCGGGTCTTCTGCAAGAACAACC
>NW_008350467.1:429883-437714 GCF_000622305.1 Nannospalax galili
CTCTCTCTCTTTCTCCTCTCTTTTGAGACCGGGCCTCACTATGTAGGACTGTTTAGCCTGAAACAAACTCAGTTATGTCGACTAGGCTGGACTCAAACTCACAGAGCTCTGCCTGCCTCTGCCTCTGCCTCCCAAGTGCTGGGACTAAAGCGTACATCTCCATGCTCAGCCTGTTCCCTCTCGTTTATATTTCCTTAAATCTTTTTTTCTTTCTCCTTTTGAATTGTGGAACTGTTATTTGTATTCCATTTTAACGGGGTTTTAACCTTATCTCTTTCTCTTTTTGTTTTTTTTTCACATAGGTTATTGTATAACACAGGCTGGCCCCAAACTCCCTGTGAAGCCAGGGATGAACTTTAACTTCTGTTCCTCCTGCTGCAGCCCCAGAGGGCTGGGAATTACAGGCATACACTGCCACAGTTGTCAGAATGAAACTTCACACCCTCCGTTTTCTCTCTCCTCAGTCCTTAAACCCTTGATCTGCTTTTTTGTTTTAATGGTCTTGCCTGTTTCAATGGAATCATAATGATACACGGGCTTCTGACTGGCTTTGCTCACTCGGCAGAAAGTTCACCCTTGTTGCATGGATCATTATTTCATTCTTTTTAAAGACTGAATAATATTTTCTCTCTCTTTTTATTTATTTATTTTTTTGTTTTTTTGTCTTTTTGAGATAGGGTCTCTCTGTAACCCCAGCTAGCCTGGCACTCGCTATGTAGACCAGGCTGACCTTGAACTCACAAAGATCCACCTGCCTCTGCCTCCAGAGTGCTCGGACTAAAGGCGTGTGCCACCATGCCCAACTTATGAGTGAGTAATATTCTATTGTATGAATATCCCACATTTGCTTATCCATTTTCTTTATTCATTGATGGATATTTGGGTGGTTCATACTTTTTGGCTATTATGGAAAAATGCTGCTATGAGCACTTGTGTACACGTTTTTGTTTGAACACCTGTTTTCTATTCTCGTGGATACAAAACCTAGGAATTCCATTCCTAGGTCACATGTATATTTAACTTTTTAAAACTCTATGTTTAGCCTTTTGAGGAACTGCCAAGTTTTCCGCAGCAGCTGCACCATTTTATATTCCCATCACTAGGGTGTGGTGGTTAGGGTTTTTCCATATCCTTGTTACTTTTTGCGTGTGAAATACCTTACTGTGTTTTCTGTTTTCATTTTCTTAATTTTTGGAATGACTTTTACAATATGAACATAATCTGGACTAAAGACTTTTATCTAACCTTGCCACCAGAAGTTACTGTTTTTAGTATAAACAAGCTCACTGAGTGAGCCATGCTCTCTTCTTGTGACCCGACCATATGACCTTAATCCCTCAGAACACCTCCTTGCCCTCAAGATAGTGTATGAATATATGTGTGCATCCTTTACGTATCAAAGTGCTGAAGGCTGTCCACTTTTCTCATTGCAACCAATAAGAGAAATTGAGTGTGTGTGATGTTCTAGGCCCAGGGATCAGAGAGCAAGATTCTCTAAGGGTGGGTCCTGACTCCTACTTTGCCTTTTCATGATGGAGATACTGTTTTGATAAAGAATGAACAAAGCCTTGTTGGGAGCACAATTCAGAGAGACACTTGAAGGAGCAGGTGCTTGGCAGTTCAGGTCCACTCTTGGCTTTACAATGGATGCTAAGAGTTGGGTTGTTTCCTTATTAAGCATAACCATAATGTAGCTTAACAACCCCACACTTAATGGTGTTGAGCATTTTTTCATGTGTTTATTGGTAGTTTGTATGTCTTCTTTGGAGAAATGTTTAATCAAAGATTGTGTCCATTTTTGAATTAAACCTTTTTATCACCGAGATCTTTATATATTGTCTACTGAATACGTGATCTATAAATATCTACACCGTCTGTGGGTCTTTTCAGTCTCCTCTTTCTCTCCTACTCCTTCTGCCTCTCCCTTTGAGACAGGGTCTTGTGTAGCTCAGGCTGGCTTCAAACTCATTATGTAGATGGCACTGGCCTTGAACTCCTGACCCTCCTGCCTCAGCCCTTGAAATGCCGGGATTACAGATGGGCACCACCAACCCCAGCTTTTATTTTCTTAGCATAGTGAACTTTGCTGTACAAAATACTTTTTATTTTAATTATATCTATTCTTAATTTAACATTTAAAAATTTATTTTTTTGCCTGTATGTTTGGTATTATGTCTGTGTTAGTTTGTTTTCTATTACTGTGATTAACCACTCTCTGACCAAAACCAGCTTGAGGAGGTTAATTAGGCTTACATGTCCAGATCACAGTTCATCCTTGAGAGAAGCCAGGGCTGGAACTCAGGGCAGAAGTTAAAGCAGAGACCATGGAGGAACACTGCTCACTGACTTACTCCCATGGACTGTGCTCAGCCTGCCTTGTTGTACCAGCCAGGCCCACCTGCCCAGGGATGGCACTGCCCACAATAGGCTGGGCCCTCACACATCACTCAGAATTAAGAAAATGCTTCACAGACATGCCGATAGGCCAATCCATAGAGGAAATTCTCCAGTTGAAGTCCCTTCTTCCCAGGTGTGTTAACTTGTCACCTGAAACTATCCAGCACAATGTTGAAGACTCCATTGCCAAATCTAAGGGTACAGAGAGTCACACCTAAGTTCTGGTACATTTTTTTTTGAGACAGGGTCTTCCTGTAGCCCCAGCTGCATTGGAACTCAGTATGTAGACTAGGCTGGCCTCCATCTCACAGAGATCCATGTGCCTCTGCCTCCCCAGTGCCAGGATTAAAGATGTGCACTGTCACACCTGGCTCACACCTTTTTATTCTAATATATATATTAGAATATATATTGTGTGTGTGTGTGTGTGATTTCCTTTATGGTTCCAGGGATTGAATTCTGGGTCTCACACATGATGAGCAAGTACTTATTGGAATTTGACACCCAGCCCATATTTGGTCTTTGATCCATTTTGAGGTAATTTTGTATATGATACGAAGTAAGGGCTCAATTTGTTTCTTTTGCATGTAGTTGTCCAGTTGTTACAGCATCATTTCTTTTTAAAAATTTTTTATATTTTTTTAATTTTAAGTGAACGAGTGTATTGACTGCATGTGCGTAAGTACGCTTGTGTCGTGCAATGCCTACGGAGGTCAGAAGAAGGTGTCAAATTCCTCAGTAAGTGGAATTATGAATGATCAGTAGCCACCATGTGGGTGCTGGGAATGGAACCCCTGTCCTCTGCAAGAGCAGCCAGTGCTCTTAAGCGCTGAGCCATCTCTCCAGCCCCTCAGCACCATTTCTTAAGGACTTTTTGTTTTCCATTAGGAAGTCTATCACTCTTGTCTGTAGATGCCTAGATTTGATTTCTAGATTGCCAGTTCATCCCACTGATCTCTGTGTACCCCTACGCCAATGTGCAACATTGTTTTGGTTACTGAAGTTTTGTAGTGTCTTGAAATTGAGTGTTAAGTCTTCCAGTTTTATTCTTTTCATAATTGTCTCGGTTTTTTTTTGCGGTTCCCTCCAATTCTGCATAAATTGGAGGTTGAGCTTGTCCATTTCTGCATCAAGAAATTTCATTTGGAATTTTGGTAAGGGTGCTCATTGAATTGGATATAGAGTTATCACAATTTTTTATTGTATTTTTTGGTATTTTTTCTAGTCTTTAATCCTTCTACTCCGTGGCTTCTGATGGGAAATCTTCAGTCATTCAAATCAGACTAATAGGCAGTGGGGATTTGCCCCACACTCTGGAGACCCCAGCTCCATGGCTTCCCTCTGAGTTTTATGTTCTGCCAAAGCTGTGTCTCCGCCACAGACAATGGGCGGAGACAAAACAAAACAGAGCAAACAAGGGACCTTATTGACTCGGTGGCTCTTTCCCTCTTCACACCAGAAAAGGCAAAATTTTAGTCTCTTCCTTCTTCGTCTGGTGTGTGCTGGGTTTGGGGCTTCTTTCAGGCCAGGAGATGCTAAAGGTGGGGAAATGCTCAGTGCCCTCTGGCTGCACAGAACTGTGAATTCCAACATCCTTCCAGGGCTGGCTTGTGACACTAAGGTGTGGTCAGCCAGCTGGCTGCTTGGACTTAGGGCCGCACTCAGTGGTGAGGCGCGGGTAGGTGCGCTCAATTTCAATGGGTTGGAATTGGAAGCTATGTAAACTGATCTTTTTGTCTGTTTGTTTTTGAGTCAGAGTCTTTCTATGTTTGCCAGCCTGGCCTGGAACTCCTGGACTCAGGGGTCCTCCTGCCTCAGCCTCCCAAGGAGCTGGGATTACAGGTGTGACACCAGGGTGGATATTTAAAAATATTTATTTATTTATTTATTTATTTATTTATTATTTGTTGTGTGTATGATGTGTATACGAGTGTGGGTCAGAGGATAACTACCAGGAATTGGTTCTCGACATGATATTACCTTGTTTTGAAGCAGGGTCTTTCTTGTTTCTTGCCAAAGCACTATATACACCAGGCTAGCCAGCCAGTGAGCACATCTTGCTTGCTGCTGGGGTTACAGACACATACTACACTACCATGTTTGGCTTTTACCTGGAGTCAGGGGATTCAAATTCAGGTCATCAGGCTTACATGGCAAGTAGATTTTTTTTTTTTAATTAATTAATTTTTTATTTTTTGTGTATGAGTGTATTGCCTGCATGTGGGTAAGTGCATCAGTGACTAGCATTACCCGTGGGGGACAGAAGAGGGCTTTGGATCCTCTGGAACTGGAGTTACAGATGGTTGTCAGCCACCATGTGGGTACTGGGTTTCGAACCTGGGTCCCCTGCAAGAACAGCCAGTGCTCTCTCCCCAACCCCAGAAAGTAGATTTTATCCACTCTGATTCCCAAAGATCATTTGAGCCCAGGAGTTTGATACCAGTTTGGGCAAACAAAGCTTATCTTTTCTTGGCCTTTTTCTTTACATTTTTAGGTGTTATCACGTATTTAACTGCAAATTTATTATTATTATTATTATTAATTATTATGTGTATGAGTGTTTTGTCTACATGTAAGCTCACTTATGTGTGTAATGCCCATGGAGACCAGAAGAGAGCGTCAGATCCCCTGGAACTGGAGTTACAGATGGCTGTTGGCCACCATATGGGTGCTGGGAACTGAACCTGGGTCTGTTACAAGAGTAGCAAGTGCTTTCAACCACTGAATTATCTCTCCAGCCCAAGTTTTGTATTTTTATATCAATTTTATCAATCTTTTCCTATAGGCCTTTTGTTTTATGTAAGTTCTCCTTTTCAGTAATGAAGTCATAAAGGTATCTTCCCATATTTTTTCCTACAAGTTTTAAAGTTTCTTTTTCTCTTTCTTTTTTTCTTTTTCTTTTTTTTTTTTTTTGTCTTTTTGAGGCAGGGTCTCCCTGTAGCCCTAGTTAGCCTAGAACTTGCTATGTAGACCAGGCTGGCCTTGAACTCACCTCCTGCCTCTGCCTCCCAAGTGCTGGGATTAAAGGTGTGTGTCACCTGGTAAAAATTTCTTTTTCTAACACACCAAAAGGGGAGTGGCTTCCTCCTCCATATGTTCTCCCTGTCTTGAAGTTCAGCCTACCTCAGGACCACATTAATGAAGCCAGCAACTGAGCCTGAAACCCTGAGCTTAGAGCTACAATAAATCATGCCTCCCTTCGAGTTACCTTTTTCCAGGCATTTGCCACAGTGCTAGAAGAAGTAGCTCATCTTATCGACTTAGCTATTGTGGGTTTAGAAATACTGTTGACATCCGGTGGGGAAAATTCTCTCCTCTTGTTCCTAACAACTGTCTGAACTTCTCCCCTTTTTGTTTAGTGCTGGATATCAAACCTGAGGCTTCAAACACTACCACTGAGTTTCACCCCCAGAGAACTGTCGGATAAGCTCACCAAGGTACAAGAAAAATCGATTGAAATTGCATTTGATTAACATATTAATTTTGGTTTACTTACACAAATGGAAGCTTCCTATTCATAAACACAACATAGCTTATCCATTTATTCAAATCTTCTTGGGACTGGGACATAGTTTGGTGATAGCAGGTGTATGGCCTTTGATTTAATTCTTGAGCTCCCACAAGCAAACAAACACTCCCTCATCCAGCCTCCTAACAGTTTGTCTAGCAGTGTTTTGTAACTGCCTTCAGAATGCACATGTGTAGTTAGATTTCTCCCGGACACTGGTCTCTTTCAATGTCACTGTGATGTCACGTGTGTTTTGTTTGTTTCAGTTGCTTTTTTTCTCTTAGGTTTTCTTGTTGAGCTTCACTATTAGTTTTAGCACTTGATCTGTTGCCTTTCTTGTGTTTTTGATTTGCTGTATGCTCTTACAGTTTTCACAGATAAAGACGGCTGCCTCTCCTCTCATCCCCTCAGTTGTTACAGGTCTTCTTTCCCTTCTTGAGCAGAAGTCACAGGAATGGGCCCCTTTGGCTTTTGTCTTTAATGACAATGTTTTTAAGGGCCACTACGAACGTGGTTTAAACAAAATTTAATGGCTGCTTTTTGCAGGTGATGGACACTGTCCCCTGTCCTTACTTCCTTTTAAAGTCATGAAGGAGTTTTGGTTTTCTCACCTTTGCACTATGAAAAAATTTAAATAAATATAAAACAGGCAGATTAAGTACAGCAAAGCTTTGCAAACTTCACAGCCGCAGTCATGGCTGGCTCAGGGCCCATCTTCTTTTATCTCTACCTCTCCTGACGCCTCACCTTTTGAGCTATTTAAAGCAAGTCCCACAGGTTATCTGTCAGTATTTTACTACTTATCCTTACAAGACACAAATTCTGTAATAAGAATAACTATAATAAGCATGAACAGATTTAAGAATTCTTTTTTGTTAGTTATACACTTGATGTTTACATATTCAGTTGCATGAGTATTGAATCTTAGCAAATATTTAAAAACATTTTTTTTAAAACTTTGAAACAGGGTCTCCCTATATATCTCTGGCTGGCCTGGAACTTGCTATGTGGACCAGGCTGGCGTCAAATTCACAGAGATTTCTTGCCTCTGCCTCCCAAATGCTGGGATTAAAGGCATGCATCACCATGGCTGACCTTTTAAATCTTTTGTGTTAAGTAGGTTTTTCCCTTTAATTTGTTAAGGTAGTGTCTTGGTTAGGACAAGAGGACTGTTCCCAGGTCACCCCTAAAACACCTAGAGTGACCTGGGAAGAGGGAACTGCAATTGAAGAACGTCTCAATCAGATTAGCCTACGGCAGTCCGGGAGAGACTGTTTTGATTGATGATTGATGCGGGTGGGAGGTCCTTGCCCATCGTGGGAAGCACCGTCCCTGGACAGGTGGGCCTGGGTTGTATAGGAAAACTAGCTGCACATGAGCCACTGAGTGAGGCAGTAAGCAGTGTTGCTCTATGGTTTCTGCCTCCAGTTTCCTACCTCCTGGCTTCCGTTCCCCCGCCTCCAGCTTCCGTCAATGATGGATTGTGACCTGGAAGTGTGAGTTGAAAGAAACTCCTTCTTCCCCTTAGTCGCTTTTGGTCAGAGTGTTTTTTTTTTTTTTTTTAAATTGTTGTTGTTATTTGTTTGGTTGTTTGTTTTAATACAGGGTCTCATTATGGAGCCCTGACTGTCCTGGAACTCACTATGTTGACCAGGCTGGTCTCAAACTCACAGATCCACATGCTTCTGCCTCCTTAGTGCTGGGATTGAAGATAGATGCCACCATGTCCAGCCTTTGGTCAGAGTTTTATCACAGCAACAAAGTAAACAAGAATAGGTGGCACTCACTAGATTTCCTTCCTTCCTTCCTCCTTCCTTCCTCCCTCCCTCCTTCCTTCCTTCCTTCCTTCCTCCTTCCTTCCTCCTTCCTTTCCTTCCTCCTTCCTTTCTTTTCATATGAGGACCTAAAGCAGCCTTCTCTCCCCCC
>NW_008350467.1:437766-445070 GCF_000622305.1 Nannospalax galili
CACAACTAAATGGGACTTTCTTTTTCTCTTTCTTTCTTTCTTTCTTTCTTAAGAACTCCCTTCATTCCTTCCTTCCTTCCTTTCCTTCTTTTATTTTTTTGGGACAGTGTCTCATGTAGCCCAGGCTGGTCTCAAATTTGCTATGTACCAAAGGATGATGTGATGGTTTGAATGAGAATGTCCCCCATAGGCTCCAAGTATTTGGCCATTTTCATCCCTAGTTGATGGCACTGTTTTGGGAGGTCTTGGAAGGTGTGGCTATGCTGGAGGAAGCATGTCACTGGGGATGGGTTTAGGGAGTTCTTAAGCCTTGCTGGATCTCCAGTCGCCCTCTTGCTTCCTATGTCTGCGTGATGATGTGAGAGCTTAGCTTCTGCTGCTCCTGTTCCAGCTACCTCCAGCCACCGTGCCTCCCCGACATGACGGACTGTAATTCCCCTGGAACCGTAAGCTCAAATAAACTCTTTTATGTTGCTTTGGTCAGTGTTTCTATCACAGCAACAGAGAAGTAACTAATACAGATGACACTGAACTTCTTGATTTTTGTGCCTCTGCCTCCCAAGTGCTGGAGAGGAGGCGTGTACCAGCACTCCTGGAAGACTGAATAAGAAATTCTTGAGATAAACACAAATAATCAGAAGTGGGTTGAGTAGCCGTATTTGTTAGGGTAAAAGCTAAGCTCCTCTAACAACAACAAGATGAAGGAAAGGAAGCACAAATAGAGTCGATTAAGTACAATGGAAGTGCGCTTGTTCACAGTTCGGAGATGAATGGTCCAGGCTGGTTGGGCCAGTTCTGCTTTGCGTAGTTCTTGGGAGGCACAGGCTTTTCCAGCGTGTTACCCTGGCTCCTCCTTAAATGTGTGCCTTCACCTCTGTATCCAAAGCCAGTTCAGCTCCATGTTGGTGTAGCCCACGGGAAAGGGAAGACAGTGGAGAAATCTTTTTTTTTTCCTTTTTGTCTTTTTGAGACAGGGTCTCCTTGTAGCCCCAGCTGTCCTGGACCTCACTATGTAGACCAGGTTGGCCTCGAACTCACAAAGATCCTCCTGCCTCTGCCTCCTGAGTCCTGAGATTAAAGGTGTGTGCCACCATGCCCGGCCTGTTTTTTACATTTTAAAATTCAGTTTCTCTGTGTGTGTGTGTGTGTGTGTGTGCGCATGCATATGTGTGCTCTTTGGAGGCCAGAGAATAACTTGTGAGAGTTGGTTCTCTCCCTAAGCCTTGAAAGTTCTGAGAATTCAAATCAAGTTGTCAAGCCTGCAATTTCCTTTTACACAAGTGTTGTGCCCCACCCCTCCATATATTGAACACTTAACTCACACTATCTCATAATGTGACCTATTTGAAAATCAGGTTCAGATATAATGAAGAAGTAAGGTCTCTAATCCAGTGTATCCAATATGCTGGACATTTGAGGGCTGAGGAAATGGTTCAGTGAGAGATTAAGCACTTGCCACTGAACCACACACGTGGGCTCACATGCATGCACAGAACATACATAAGAAAAATGGAAGGAAAAAAACTGGGGCATTTAGACATAGGCACATCCTTGAGAGATGCCATAGGAGTGTAAAAGCTGAGAGGTACCAAGGCATGGCTATGGCAAAGACTTCTGGCTGGAACAGGATCCCCCCTACAGCCATCAGAAGGAGCCACTGCTACCTTCGTCTTTGACTTTTGGCCTCCAGAACCACGAGAATAAATTTCTATTGTTTAAGCCCAGTACTGGGAGGTGCCAAGTGAGGGAGACGCAGCATTACCCACCACCTTTATTTTTGAGACAGGGTTTGTGTTTAGCCCCAGCTGACTTGGAACTTGGTATGTAGACCAGGCTGGCCTTAATCTCACAGAGATCCTTCTCTGCCTCCAGAGTGCTGGGATTGAAGGTATGCACCACCAAGCTATCTCTAGTATACCACTTTTGTTCACAATGAAAGACAAAAAGTCACAGAGGCTGGGGTTTGCTGTATAGTTTAGAACACTGGCCTAGCTCACTCAAGGCCACAGGATAGATTCCCCCTCTAACCGCTGGGGTGAGGGGAGAATTTTGTTGCACAGACACCTAGTGGCGAGGGAGGCTGGAACATGTGGGCTGTAGCTGGGCTTCCTGTGTCCTGCAGAAAGTCTTACCAGAAAAAGGATTTGGGAGAACTGACACAGGAACTGAAAACATTTGTTTAAGACAGTGTTTGTTTATACTTTAAAAGTTTAAGAAAACAAGTTTCTAAAACCATCTGGAGCAGATACCTCTCTGGGCAAAAGGACTTTGATTAGTAATTCAAAATTTTAAATAGTCATTGGTCTAGACAATTTATGCATTAATCTTGGCAATTTATTGACACCTAGAGAAGTATTTAATCTGAATTTTCAAATACACAATTGGTTTATTAATTTCCATCTTCCAAGGACCACCATTTTTCTTTTTTTCCTTCTTTCTTCCTTTGTGTCTTTCATCTATTCATTTGTGTGTATGAATATCTTGCCTGCATGTATGTAAGTACACCCATGTGTGCAATGCCAGCAAAGGCCAGAAAAAATGTTGGATCCCCTGGAACTAGAGTTATGGTGGTTGTTAGCTGCCATGTGGGTGCTAGAATCAAACCTGGGCCCTCTGCAGGAGCAGTCAGTGTTCTTAACTTCTCAGCCATTTCTCCAGCCCCCAAAGACCAGCATTTTTCAAGCCTTCTACTGTTTCTTTGCTTTATGATTTTTTTTCCTTTTTATTAATTAATTTTTATTTTTATGTGCATAAGTGTTTTGCCTGGATATATGCAAATGCACTCCTGTTGTGCAGTGCCCTTGGAGGCCAGAAGAAGGTGTCGGATCTGTTGGAAATGAAGTTATGGACAGCTGTTAGCCACCATGTAGGTATTGGGAACAGAACTTGGGTCCTTTGCAAGAGCAGCCGGTGCTCTTAAAGAGCCATCTCTCCAGCCCCTTCTTTTTTATTTGAAAAATATTTATTTATTTATTTTTGGTTTTTGAGACAGGGTTTTCCTGTAGCCCCAGTTAGCCTGGAACTTACTATGTAGAACAGGCTGACCTGCTTCACAGAAATCTAGTTGCCACTACCTCCCAAGTGCTGGGAATAAAGGTGTGAGCCAACATGCCAGGCTATAGTACCAGACTGGCTTCACTTGTGAGTGGTAGGAGTACAGGTGTGAGCCACCACATCTGTCTGATTTATTAATTTTCATTCTCGTTTATTTTTTGTCTTTTTTTTCAATGCCAGGCACTGATGCACTGACATACATGCAGGCAATACACACATACACAAAATGAAAGTAACGAATAGAACATTTAAAAAAATAAAGCTTTACATACACTACTCAAGCACTGAGCTCTGGTCTCAGTCTTTTGAAAATTACAATTTACTTATTTCTTATTTATTGTGTGTATGTGTGCATGCACCGTGGCTCAGTGTGGAGCTCAGGGACCTCCTTCTCTCTTTCCACTGTGCAGGTCCTGCGGTCTGAACTCAGGTCACCAGGTTGGCAGCTTTACCTGCCAAGCCATCTTGTTGACCTTCTGTTGGTTTTTTTGAGACAAGAGTTTGCTGTGTAGCCCAGGCTGTGCTCCTATTACCTCTCCCCCTGAGTCCTGGGATTATAAGTATAAACCCCAACATCTGGTTGACTGGCTTAAGTTTTATCTTTATTTTCAAATCATACATGTATATAATTTAAAGAGTTAAACTGTGTAAGACTTGTTATAAAACAACTAAAACCTGCCCTTCCACTCCATCGTCTGCCCTTCCAGTACCCACAGCTACTGCTGACGGTGGGCCACAAAGCTGGAAGCAGCCAGATGCCTTGGAGCAGATATGCAGAGCTGCTGGCCATCCTCAAAGAGTTGGGGAAGGAGATCAGACCCATGTGTGCAGGGAACCAGAGCGCCCATGGAGAGACTAAGAACGAGCATCATTCACATTCAAGTCCTGGTTCGGGAGCGCTTGGTTGAAGTGGAGCTCAATACCGGGTTCTAGTCTCCTTACCTCAGAAGGTCTCCATCTTTCCATGAGATGGGGTTACAGTTCATCTCTCCTGTTGAGATGCAATGGTAATTATTTTTTTCCTGTCATGTTTTACTAAACTCTGAACCTATACTTTCAAAGATTGGGAAAATATTTTGCAAATAGTTAATATGTGCATTTTAAGTAGGTAGGAATGATCCAGGTCATCTCTTTTATTTTTTAAAGCATTGATTTAAAAGATGCACCTGAAGTGACTTCACAGCAAACTACTGTTTGCCCCCAAATACCAGTATCTCCCTTTACTCTCCCTTTATGTCTATTTGCCATTTGCATCACCCAAATTGACTTGTTCTTTTTCATAAGTTCATTTGTGTCTGAGGACTTAGGAGCCAGGCCTTGCGCCACACAGCATGGATCCTGCTTCTCAGAGCTCCTTTGCTTAAGTGTTTGCGTGACTCTGAGTCATCTTAGTCAATCTTAAAAATTCACAAGTTAAAAACACCGAAGAAGGGGCTGGAGAGATGGCTCAGCGGTTAAGAACACTGATTGCTCTTGCAGAGGACCTGGGTTCGATTCCCAGCACCCACATGGTGGCCACGAACCGTCCTTAACTCCAGTTCCAGGGGAATCTGAATCCCTCTTCTGATCTCCGCGGCATTGCACAACACGGGTACACTCACATGCAGGCAATACACTCATACACAATAAAATAAAAATAACAAATAAAATATTAAAAACAAACAAAAAAGCACCGAAGAAAGAAAGAGCAGTGTACCCAACCTAACAGGTACCCTGAGAATTTCCACCCTGAAACTGTGTAGATGTAGATTCCAGGTTTGTTGTAAGCTGATCAGAAGAAAATGACTGAAACTGTTTGCATCTTTGTACACATTTATTACGTTATGTAACAAACTTCTTTTCATCATCAACAAAAGGACTTTCAAAATTTGGTTTTGCTCTCTTGATCCTTATCTGTGATTGCCATTTTGGTTGAAGGTGGATTTGTTAGAAATTTTTTTTTTGTTTTTTGGTCTTTTTGAGACAGGGTCTCCCTGTAGCCCCAGCTGTCCTGGATCTTGATAGGTAGACCAAGCTGGCCTTGAACTCACAGAGATCCACCTGCCTCTGTCTCCCAAGTGATGGGATTAAAGGCGTGAGCCACCACGCCTGGCTAGAAATAATTTTTTCTTTAGGATTTTGAGGGCAGTGTCTCAGTTCTACATTACGTTTTTTTGCTTTGCTTAAAAAATATTTATTGGGCCGGGCTTGGTGGCACACGCCTTTAATCCCAGCACTCCGGATTTTTTCTCAAAAAAAAAAAAATTATTTATTGAGACAGTGTCTTCCAAAAACCCAGCTGGCCTGGAACTTGCTATGTGAACTTGGCTGGCCTTGATCTCATGGAGATCTGCCTGCCTCTGCCTCCCAAGTGCTGGGATTAAAGGTGTGCACCACCATGCCCAGTTAATTTTATTTATTTATAGGAGTGTTTTGCCTGCATGTATGTAAGTGCAGCAGTGTCACTGGCGCGTCAGGAGAATGTGTAGGATCCCACATGGATGCCAGGCCTCTGCAAGACTAGCCAGTGCTTTTCCCTGACTTTTTTGAGAAAGGGTCTCCCTGTAGCCCCTGGCTGGCCTGGAACTTGTTATGTAGACCAGGCTGGCCGCCATCTCACAGAGATCCACCTGCCTCCCGAGTGCTGAGATTAAAGGCATGCACCACAACGTCTGCCTCATGGGAGACACATTTTTAAAAAATCCTTTGTGTGTGTGTGTGTGTGTGTTTATGTGAGTGCCAGCGTGAACATGCCAGGGTGCCTGTGTGGAGGTCAGAGGACATCTTCAGGTGTAGGCCCTCACCTTTCCACCTTGTTTGAGACAGCATCTCCTATCGCTCTCTTTTCTCTATGCCAGGTTGACTGGCCCACAGGTGTGTGGGTATTCTCCTGTCTCTACCTCCCCTCTCTCCTCTACCTGCCACTACCAGGTCCAGCTTTATGTAGGTTCTGGTGACCTGAACTCAAGTCTTCACATCGTCATAGTATTGAGCCATCTCCCCAGTCCTCGTGGGACAGTCTAACAACAGCAGATGCTAACAAAACACCAGAAGTTAAATTAGGTGAGAGAACCTAACTTTCAGATCCAACACTCTCCCTGTGGCCCAGCGACTAGAATAAGGGAGGAAGTTGCCGTTATCATCCGGACCAGCAAGCTAATGCAGATGTCTGCAGATGTCACACTTGCCTCATAGCCCTGGGCTTGATGACTGGCTGTGGGATAGAGTCCAGTCAGACTCTGCATGAACTATGGCTAACCAGGATACCTGCTGCCTCACCAGTGACCAGTGACTCTGGTCTCTATCCACCTTCCAAATCCGAGTACAAAGAAGAGTGTAGAAGCTGAAAAAGGATGGACAGAAATAAACACAAACGAATTGAGAACAAACCTTACGGCCATTCTCAATTCCGGGTCTTCCCTGCCTTGAGTTTTTAACCCCTTCCTTGCCTTGTCTGATACATTCTTCCCCCTTGGCGTTCTTGGATTTTGGGTTCATTTTTCCTTGCTGTCTTCAATTCACAATCTTTTTTTCCTCTGTGACTGCACACAGTCTAGTTTTACCTTAAGGAAAATCCAGCCGGGCATGGTGGTGCACGCCTTTAATCCCAGCACTCGGGAGGCGGAGGCAGGTGGATCTCTGTGAGTTTGAGGCCAGCCTGGTCTACACAGCGAGTTCCAGGTCAGCTGGGGCTACAGGGAGACCCTGTCTCAAAAAGACCAAAAACAAAAAGAAGATCCAGTGATAACTTTTGCATCTCTTACTTCCAGCTGCTTCTCCCAATGTGCCAGCTAAAAATTCCACTTGTTCTTCCTCCGTCTGATATTTCCTACATATTTTCCAATTTCTTAGAGCAATGTAAAATGGACACATATGTGAAGACCTTTCTATACTGCTGTGCAAAACTATTGTCAATTAGAATGAGTCCATGTGATTCATTGATTTTTATCATCTTTCTAATAAAGAAGCAATACGTTTCTTCATTGTTTTTTATTTTTTAACTTTTTTTGATCTTTTTGAAGCAGGGTCTCCCTGTAGCCCCAGCTGTCCTGGAACTCACTATATAGAGCAGGCTGGCCTCAAACTCACAGAGATCTGCCTGCCTCCGCCTCCCAAGTGCTGGGACTACAGGCCTTCGCCACCATACCCTGCAGTTTTTTCCATTGTTAAAATATATTTTGGAGTTTTGATTTGTAGATCCATTTAGAAAGGCAGCCTCCCCTTCCCCAGCTCTGTGTGTGTGTGTGTGTGTGTGTGTGTGTGTGTGTGTG